>NW_012115121.1:3639191-3704659 GCF_000951035.1 Colobus angolensis palliatus
AAGAGCATTACACATAAGTCTTTTCTTACATAATGTAGTAATATTTAACTTTTGAATGTAAGTTCCTATAAAGAAGCAGGCCCAGATATGCACAAACATATGGAGTTGTACACTGTTTGGTCTACTATTCTTTTTTTTGCATGGTACCCTATATACCCTCAACCCACCTCTCACCTCCTAAGAGACATTACCATAAGCCCATTTCCATGCAGTCAGCTTTTGCACACACTATTCCCTCTGCCTGCAACAACCTCTTTCCTTACTTAGTGAAACTAGATTTCTGCTCCAGGAAATGAATCAAAGTTCACCTCTCCACTGTGAAGCCTTCCTCACTTCCCTGTTCACTCCCTTATCTACATTTCTTTGCACTAATGTCTATTACAGCACTTTGAAGTTGTAAATATTTCTGTTTGCTTCTGCAGTGGACTGTGAACCCATGAAGAAAGGTGTTGGTTAAACAACAATAAAAGGAATAACACTAACAAACATTTATTTAGCATTTACTAAACAGCAAGCACATGGATTAGTTCAACTAAGCCCCTCAATAAACCTATGTGTTGGGCATAATTTTTATTTCCATTTTGCAGATGTAGAAACTGAGGTCTGGAAAGATTAACTTTCCTGAAAGGTCATCTAGCTATATTTATAGATGTTTCAGATGTTTATAGATTTTTTTTTTTTTTTTTTGAGACAGAGTCTCGCTCTGTTGCCCAGGCTGGAGTGCAGTGGCATGATCTCGGCTCACTGCAAGCTCCACCTACTGGGTTCACGCCATTCTCCTGCCTCAGACTCCTGAATAGCTGGGACTACAGGTGCCTGCCACCACGCCAGCTAATTTTTTGTATTTTTGATAGAGACGGAGTTTCACTGTATTAGCCAGGATGGTCTCCATCTCCTGACCTCGTGATACACCCACCTTGGCCTCCCAAAGTGCTGGGATTACAGGCGTGAGCCACTGTACCTGGCCTATAGATGTTTTTAGAAATCAAGCAAGTAAATGCGTTCTCTCAAACAAAGTGTATAAAAGGTATAGCAGAGTGGGCATAGGAGCCAATCCTGGCTATGTAAGAATTGGACAAAACATTTCAACACGTGTTTATTGAGCAACTACTATGTACCAAGCATAGATACCAGGAACAGTGTGATTAAGTAGTGTAAATATTGAATCCTTCTATTCAAAAACTTAAATTGTGAGTCATTTTTAATAAAAACTTAGGAAGTAAAAAGAATTGAATTTTGCCAGCGATGTTTATTTCTTTTATTCACACATACATAGTTTATCTTGAGAAAATATGATTAAATGTTGGCATTTGTTAATTCTGAAATCCCATTACATGAGTTTTGTTATATTAGTCTCTATGTTTTGCCAAATTAGAAAGTTTTTCAAATTGAACATACACAGAATAATTACATGATATTTTATATGTAGTAGATACCAAATAAATATTTGTCAGTAATAATGAAAATGAAGAGGCAAGCTATTAACACAAAAAATTAACATAGAACAAGTGAAAGCTCAGACAACAAAAGCTACGTGAATTTCAGAGTCATCATGGAACATAAAACACTGTCTGGTGTCTGAAACACATCTTAGATCAAGTTCCAAACACATCAAAAACATAATACTTCTGGGTCCTGAAAAATATTCCCAACTAAATAAAAATTCCACAAAAAAGTCAAGGATATTAAATTGCTGAATCATTAAACATGACATGACAATACTATGTATTGTTCCATGGCAAGAAAGAATAGTAACGACACCACCACCAAACCACTCACGTAACAGATTGCTGATTGCTTCTCCTAGCTCCGAAGTCTTTAGGTGGCCATACTCCGTTAAGTCTGATTTCACTCTAATTTTGTGTGTGTGTGTGTGTGTGTGTGTGTGTATGAGTTGGTGTGTATGTGCACACACATGCACACATCTGAATTAGTGTACAAACATGGCCCCAAACTAACTGAGATTACAACATTCTCACCAAATGCATATGAGACCAGAAGTCTGATAGGAAGGTCCCCACCCTCCCATGTGCACAGATTGAGTGGAGGAGCTCCTGCCCTCACCTGTATATTTCGTCTCTATGGTGCTGTAATTCTGGACTACAAAAAATAAAAATAAAAATAAGATTTGCCATGAAACCCCATCTCTACTAAAAATACAAAAAATTAGCTGGGCGTGGTGGTGGGTGCCTGTAGTCCCAGCTACTTGGGAAGCCGAGGCAGGAGAATGGCGTGAACCTGGGAGGTGGAGCTTGCAGTGAGCCAAGATTGTGCCACCACACTCCAGCCTGCGTGACAGAGAGAGACTCCATCTCAAAATAAACAAACAAATAAAACTAAGATTTGCTTCTGGTTTTAGGTTCAGAAAGGTAACTACGGGTTGACGTAAGTGTGAAAGAGTCATTTAGAATGTTTGTACACATTTGGCAACGTATTACATTATATATACCTATGTGCATATGTATATACTATGCACATTAGTATATATAATGTGTGTGTGTGTGTGTGTGTGTGTATGTATATATATGACAGGTTGAAATTAAGCCTGACTGAAATGTGGGCAGAAAGAAGTTTAGGGAGGGAGATGATATTTTAACAGCCTCCTAATAATTTTTCTTAGGATTTTTCTCATTCCATCTCCTCATTGACTCTCCCTACGCATTCCCAGCACTGTGCCCCTAAGAGCCAAGGGTTATTATGCATTGCTAAAAGGCTTCTTGGATTGTTTTCATCTCCCAACAAGTCCCCTCCTTCCCACTGAGAGCTGCCACTGAAATCCACTCCTTGTAAGGCCACCAGAGTTACCTTTGCATGTCACACAACCAGCCTGAAATTTTTCACCAAATTTTCCCTGCACAACTCCTCAGAAAGCCCCCAATATCGACCCTTCACAATTTGGTTTCTGTTCATGTTTCAGTCTTTGCCACAATCCTTGCTCACTCCATTCATAGGTAATTCTGAGGTCCCTGGATGACCCTACAAGGATACAAGGTGATTCAACATTCCTGGATACTCACGAAAGCAAAAATCTCTTGAAGAAACAAAGCATTCAACCTAGTTGTTGAAGGTCAAATGAGAAATCTGTCTCCCATTTACTTTCTGATTTAACACTAATATTAGAATACATTTGAGAGGGGCTTTGTACTATGGTCCCATTATTCTTTAGATTCCCCAGAGATCTTAATCTGGTCTTTTTTTTTTTTTTTGTGGGACGGAGTCTCGCTCTGTCACCCAGGCTGGAGTGCAATGGCCGGATCTCAGCTCACTGCAAACTAAAGGGATGGAGGAAGACCTACCAAGCAAATGGAAAACAAAAAAGGCAGGGGTTGCAATCCCAGTCTCTGATAAAACAGACTTTAAACCAACAAAGATCAAAAGAGACAAAGGAGGCCATTACATAATGGTAAAGGGATCACTCCAACAAGAAGAGCTAACTATCCTAAATATATATGCACCCAATACAGGAGCATATATTGCGTCCGGGTTGACGCCATTCTCCTGCCTCAGCCTCCCGAGTAGCTGGGACTACAGGCGCCCGCCACCTCGCCCGGCTAGTTTTTTGTATCTTTTGGTAGAGACGGGGTTTCACCGTGTTAGCCAGGATGGTCTTGATCTCCTGACCTCGTGATCCGCCCATCTCGGCCTCCCAAAGTGCTGGGATTCATCTGGTCTTAATGTGAACTTGTCGGGATATTTTCCACCTACAACCCTTTTCATATCCTTCTCCCTCTGCTTGAAATGTCCTCCCAGTTTCACGAGCGGGTACACTGTGTCTACCTAACTTGTACTTACTTTTCCTTGAAGACTCAGCTGAAACATCCCTGATGCTTTGAAGCCTCCCTGAGGTGATCTCTCTTGCCATGAAATTACTGTCATGGCTACCACTTATGGCCACTTACTATGTGACAGGCGCTATTCATGTGCTTTCAATGAATTTCTCATTTAACCCTCAATCACATGTTGGGGTAGTGCTATTATTATCTCCACTTCACAGATTAAAATTTTGAGGCTCAGAGAAGTTAGGTAACTTGCCCAAAGCCACACAGCTAGCATATGGTGGAGCCAAAGACAGAAATGATGACCATCTATATCCATGACAATTGGCTTTCCAGCCTCTCTGCCTCTCTGCAGTAGCCTTTGTCTCACTATGTCGTGACGACTGGTTCAGTTGTCTCTTAACCTGTCTGTCTGTCTGTCCCACTAAATTGCAAGTCCCTTGGGCGCAGGACGCATTGAAAATTCAGTTACTATCACACTTCTGGGATCCTGTTGGAGGGATCTGGGTACGTGGAGGAAAGAGGGAAAAGAGAAAAAAAAAAAGGTTTCTCCAGTAACCCTGGAATCATTGTCAGACCTTGGAATGACGTTTTCCAAAGCTCTTCATATTTTCCATGGTAGCCTAACCCAGTTTCTCACTATTCCTCATTCGTGTTCAATTCCAATCCAAGGAAACAGCCTGACCCCATGCCTGAGAGGGCTGTGTGCGTTATGGTACATAAAAAAAGAAGCCTTACAAATAGCAAGTGTTTTGAAAACTCTTTACTGTATTCCCATTTTCCCTACCTACCTCCACCCAAAAAAAGCTGGAGTTATGAAACGCGTGCTAAATATTGAGCCATTAAACTCAGGGATATTGAGAGAACTGTTTTCTTAAGAGCTTATTTTTTTCTGCTCTCCTTGTTTTGCCCTGAGTGTTTTTAGCAGTTCAAACAGGTTGGGTTGCCCACAAAGAGCAGGGCACAGGTTTTTTCCACCCCGTAGGTTGAGGCATTCATTCCCACTTTAAACCTCTCTAAATTTATGTGCCAGTATTTTCCAAGTAGATGTATTTGTAGATATGTTCAGGATAGAATTGGACATTCACAGTATTGACTGAGACTGGGAGATGACAGCTGGACAAATTCGAGGTTTCAAGCCTCATCCTCAGCCTGACCTTTGGCAGCAATGGAAATGTTTGCACTTTGCAAAGCTTGTTATTCTCTGTGTGTGTGTGAGCATGTGAGCATGTGAGTGTGTGAGAGAGAGATAGAGTGATGGGGGGAGAGAGAGAGAGAGACTTGGCTTTTAAGAATAATCTTACCGTAATTGCCAGAATGGGTCAGGCCTGGGGCTTCTGGGCTCCTGGGTTCCTACTGGCCAGAGTATTGGCTCTGAAAGAAATACCACAACGTGCTATTACATTATTGTCCGAGTTCTTTATGACAGAGTTCCTGATGACACTTCTCTCTTTCTAATCTCTTTTCCCATGTCACCTCTACCTTGGTGACCTAGCATGGATCTACCATTTTTTCTTTCTTATTTTTTTTTCGGTGGGTGTGAGTCAAGTTTACTGAGATGCAACTTCTTTAACCTATTTTGACATATGCACCTAGTGCTATAACTGACACTGCAATTAAGATACAGAAGAGTTTCCTCAGCCCCGAACATCCCTGTCTGCCCCTTTATAGTTACCACTTCCCTAACCCCCAGGCCCTAGCAACCACTGATCAGTTTGCTGTTCTTATATAGGTTTTAGACTATCTTACAAATGGAATTATACAGTATGTCATCTCTTGTTTCTGGCTTCTCTCACATAACAGAGTATGCTGGGGAGGCATGCCTGCTGTTGCATCAATCAGTGCTTTATTATTATGATTTTTATTCTGAGTATTATTCCATTGACTGGATGCACTGCAGGATGTTATCTGTATACCAGTTATTGATTCACTCGTTGATTGTTTCTAGATTTTATTGATTATGAATAAAGCTTCTGTAAACTGTATATAGTTTTTTGTGTGAAATTTTGTGAAAAATTTTCATTTTTCTTGGGTGAATCCTCAGGGGTGAAATTGCTGGGCCATATTGATAAGTGTACATTAACATTATAAGAAAGTAACAAGTGTTTCCAAAGGTAATCTGCCATTTCTTCTTTCATCTAACAGCTTCAAAAGACTTCAGCTGGGTTCCTGATCATTTCCATTAATGCCAAAAAGCACTGTGTGAAGCAACATGTTAAGGACATGGGTATAAAGTGGGTCAGACCACTTAAGATTCCAGTCCAGTGGCTGCAGAAACAGTGTATGAACTATTATCATTTCCCAGGGTTTTTAGGCATCCTTTGTCAGGAAATAATCACCAAAAAGGGTTAACTCACCTCCCTGGATGACTCTGTGAATAAGTCATTCTGTCTCATGGGAGAACCAGGCCTATTATTAGCACCCATTTCTCCATTTTCAGGAGTAGATGGTAAAGCCTAAGGAGTTTAAGAATGACCTGGAGTTTAGATGTTCTAATACCTGATTCCTACTGTGACAGTGACTCACTGGATGACTCTGGTATATCAACCTGATGCTCCGAGATTTCGTTTCCTGAAGTCTGAGATAGGATTGCCCTGTTGACTCAACTCATTGCTTGGGGAAAAGAGATTACAAATAGGAAGAGTGTCACACAGGGGCGTTGATGCTGGCAGTCCCACGGCATCATGGGCCTGGACACCTTTTTCCCAAGAATGAGAAAGACCATTATTATCCCATTCCCTAGATGGAGACTCTCTCATAAAGAGAGATCACATGCCTGACCCTGTGAGACACAGTGAGTCAGAAGAGTTTAAAGAGTTCTCAAGACTCCCAACACTCTTTCTGAAGGTGTCCACTGACTCACTAAATCCCTTCCTTCTAGAATAATTGTACAAGCTGAAAACATGGTTGGGCATATAACTTGGCCCTTGGCCTTTCTCAAAGATGTTAATAGCTGAACTCATCTCCAAAATGGGCATCTTATCTTACCACTGCTGGGCATGCCAACCTGATTTCCCATGTCCATAACCTGCATCTTTTTTTTCTTCTCTGTTTTTTGTTTGTTTGTTTGTTTTTCTTTATAGCACACACCAGTTTGGGGATAACACCTTCATCTTTGTCGTGGAACATTCCCTAGGCTCAGAATCCACATTGCCCTGTGCATTGCCAGTGGCTGTGTCTATGAATTCACATGCTACCAGGGCAGCCCTAGCCAATGACTGGGCATTGGGTCTTTTGGCTGAGATAATACTGAGGTGTGTGTTTTGCACTGTGTTGCAGAGTTTCTCCCTGGACTTTTGTCACTTTTGTGGAAAGTGCCTTAATAATACACCATTTCTTACCTGTTTTTTTCTCCCCACATCAATTCATCCCTTCACCCACCCAAGCTCCTCGTACTGTTCAAATAAACTACCTGCCCTCAAACCTTTGCCTTGGGTCTGGTTCTGGGGAATCTAAACTAAGACAGTCATCCACATTTTGCATTTTCATATATGTGCACATTTTTTTTCTGAGGACATCACAGACTTTCTTAAATTCTAAAAGGAGTCTGTAACTCCCTTACAATGATTAAGAACACTGCTAAGACATTCTTTTTCTCCTTTGGAAATCTCTTCTCCCTCTGTCCTTGCAATTTACTTCTTCCACAGACCTCTCGGTGCTACCTTCTTGCTGTTAAATCTACTGGAATGAATCAAATGAGTCTTAAATTTATGCACTTTAATATTTAGCTAATAACTGTTAATTACTTACATAATAACTAAGGGCATATACGTCCCAAGGACGTTTTGACTTGAAACAATATTGAAGCACAAAGTAGAAAACATAGGTTTTGTATCTACAAGGAATCCAAATAATTCTGGATACCTTAGGGGAAAATTTTAGTCAAAGTATTAAAGGAAAAGAGTCAAGTTGATTGTTGAGCGTTGTTCTAATAAAACATTGCTTCATGTGTTTTCATCACATAGATGGGGCTCTGGCAATTGAATTTATATATGAACACAAAATCTGACATGCACACCAAAGACAATTATAAAACTTACAAGCATATAGGACAGACACAATTGCTTTTAACTGTCTATAAAAAGTAAAGGTGTGTCCCTTTCTAGAAAAGGTTGGTAGCTCACGATGTCATTCAAATAGTTTTACTCACTGACTATATGACCTGGGATTCTCTTAGTGGTACCCTCAAGTTATTTCTAATATACTGAACACACACACACACACACACACACACACACACACACACACGCACACACACACACAGAGTTTTTAAACCAAATGTGCAATGTTCTTTCATATCCAGTATCAACACCAAGGAATAGCAAACATAACGGCTGACAGTCTGAGGCTTACTGTCTGCTTTCAAAGAGCTGCCAAAACATTCAAAAGAAAACACTCCAATTCACAGCAGGGCTCGTTGTCAGTTTACCTGATCTGAAATTCAACACTATCATAACTCCTAACATTCTCACTTACTTGCTTTAGGAAAATTGGGGGGAAAAGTAATTTTCCTCAGTAGAAGTCTACTGTCTGTTTGACAAAGCTTGCGTTTGATCTTCATGCGTCTACCCATGCCAACAAACACAGATCAAATTCCGCTTCTGTGACAGGAGGAAGAAATATAACCTTGCAACTTACTAAATAAATGGTATGAATGTGGCCACTCCAATGCCAGTATTGTCAGATGGCAGCACTGGCTTGTGAATAGAATCCAGTCACTGCAAGTTAGCAGGGGGTGTGTGTGCCCATCATTTCCACTGTCCACAAAGGAGAAATGTCTATGCTTAACAGCACCCACGTCCTTCAGGCACAGTTGACAATCAGGCCTCCCCTGGCAAGCTAACTAAAACTCTGTTTTCAACTGAATGAACTAGAATTCCTCATTCACTCACTGGTAGCCATGTGGATGCTTAGAAGGATGCATCTGTTCTTAGAGGTACCATCTTTTGCTTTGCAAACACTGAGGATTCAGTGGTTATAATTCAATCAGATATAATTTTCCATATAAAAAAAGGCCCATTCAAGGTTCCCAGCCACCTAAGTAAGATGCAACTCTTGTAGTTCTGAATAAACAGTTGCAGTAAATTGTGGGGCTTGGGATTTTGTAAAGACACAGGACTTAAAAAAAAAAAAAAAAAAAAAACAACTTTATTCAAAAATGTTCTCTCTCTCTTTCCTTCCCGTATTCCTTCCTCTCCTGTTCCTCTTTTACTGTCTATCTCTACTTTTTGTTAAAGTACAAGATGGACACAGAAAAGATTCTTCACTTCATTTTTACCAAGTGTATAACCGGATCTTAGGTTAAGAACAAAAGATTACCAGCACCAGGAAGCTGCCTTGTGCTAGCTTGCAGTCCCTACTTCTTCTACCAAGGGTAACTGCTCTTCTGATCTCTAATTTTGTAAATTCATTTAGCCACTTTTTAAACTGTGTAGCTATATAAATAAAATCATACAGATGTACTTTTCGTGTCTAGCTTTTTGTTGTTGTTCTAGTTTGTGCATTCTCATTGCTCTACAGTATTCCTTTGCACCCATATACCACAATATGCTACAATTTGTTTATGCATTCTTCTATTTCTGGGTATTTGAGTAATTTGCAGTTTCTGACTCTAACAAATAGTGATACTATAAATCTTGAACAAGTCTTTTGATGATCATCGACCGCCATTGCTTTAGTAACTATATATGTTCAGTAGTAGAATTATTGGGTTCTTTGGCATGTTTAACTCCAGGAGACACAGCCAAATAGACTGGCAAAGAGCTTGTCCACTTGGCATTTTTCGCTTTTACATCTTAGCCATTCAGGTGTGTGTATTATTTTATTTGTAGCAAGGTTTTTGTTTGTTGGTTTGTTTTAGAGGTATATCATGTTCCAAAGCACGTCCTAGGCACAAAGAGCCAGATCCTGATCTTAGAAATTTGATAAGAGAGACAGAGAAATAAAACAATGCATACAATCCACAGTGGTGAGATGTATAACAAAGGTAAATATGAAAATCAGTGGAAGCAACAAGGGAGCATTTCTCCAAAGAGGTGACAAAGAACATACAAACTGAATAGATTTATTTTTATTTTATGTGAAGCTTCCAAACTTAATGTAAATTTCTCATAATGTGAGCTAATAACCCAATTTCTTGTTTTGTATATTTAAGAACATGTTACTTAAAGCTTTGCTTACTCCCCTAGTTTATTCTTCATGCATTTTGCAGAAGATTATTTGTTTACCATCTCATCTACTTTTTGACATATTTTTCCTACAGTTAAACAGAAGTCATGGAGGGAAAGAAATCCTCCAGCTCAAATAAAAGGAGTCCATCAAGCTTCATAATTAAACAACGAATAAGTCTGAAATACATGGAAAGTAAATTTGTTTTGAAGGAAACCAGAAAATAAAGAATTATGAGATTGTCCTGGAAGGATGAGTATAAGCCAAAGAAGAAAATGAATAAGCAAAGAGAGAAAGAATCAAGGCTTATTTAGAGACCGGCAAAAGGTTGTTCTCACATTGAGTAATGGTGGGACAAGTATGCCGAGGCAGACTGGGAGCAGAGGTAGCAAGTCTTGATTGCTATCATGGAGAGCTGAGAATTTGTTCTTTAGTTCTTTGTGCGATTAGAGAGGTGTTTGAAAAGCAGATTACCCTAATCAGAGTTTTAAAGTATGATATTCGTAACCACACTAAGTCAGCAAGCACAGACGTTATTGGTGGTATTTATATCAAATTTGCTGTGAGGTTGTGCCATTGCTTCATGTTTGACAGTGATGACTTTACTATCCATGACTGCCTGGGTTCCAATTCTGCCCGCAGCACTAACTGACTGTGTGATGCTGGGCAATTCAGCTTCAATTTTGTCAACTGGATGGTAGTATTTCCGGCACTTCCTACCTCCTAGAGCTGACGTGGGGGAAATTACCCAAGCAAAAGCCTCAGCTGCAGTCTGGCAAAACATAAGAGCTCTAAAGGTGTTAATTACTAGGTTAAACAGGAGATTAAAAAAGCACCAGGTTGATGACTTATGCCTTTCCTGTGGAACACCATGGGTGTTTTATGTACAAATGTAGAAAGGTAATCACATTGGCATATTCAAAAACAACCTATGATTCTAACTATGTATTCATGTACTCAACAAATAAGTGTCATGAGTGTTCTGTGTACAACATAGAAAGGTAATAAAGTTAATATGTTTAAAAACAGTCTAAATTCACATTCATGGATTCAACAAACAGGTGTTAAGGCTCTTACACAGGCAGATCCTGTGCTGGACACTCTAGATGCTAAGAGAAATAGAATTGTTTCTGCTCTGTGGAGCCATTATGCAGTGTGAGTAGTGCTCCAACTAAAGGAAGTGTAGAGGAAGCACCCAATCCTGCCCGGGACAGCCAAGAATGATTTCCTAGAGATGACAAGTAAACAGAGATTTGAAGTGCGAGTTAAACAAAGGACACAAGTGTAGGCATAGCAAGGGATGGAGAAACAATATATGCAATGAGAGCAGAATTTATTAGAAGTAGGGATAAAAAGAAGCTATTTGAGCCCATTCCTTCTGGTTGCAGTGAGCTAATCATATGATAGTAACAGTTCATCTATTATTTCATGCACCAAACCTTTATTGAGTATCTACTTTGTGCCCAAAAATGTTTCAAGTACTAGGGATATAGCCTTCTATATGAGATGCTTCTGTTATCTTGGAGTTCATATTCTGCTTGTCAAGAAATAATTAGTAAAGAAGAAAGTGACAGATGTGACAGATACTGCAAAGGGCATAAAACAAGGTGGTGTGGTGATGTGTATGGTTTAGATAGGAGAGATGGAGATGAGAGAGTGTCTCCAAAGACATGATATTGGAGCCGTGGCTTTAAAAGAACAGGGAAAGAATATTCCAAGGAGAAGGAACTACAAGCCCAAGGCAGTGAGGTGGGATTGAGCTGGAGGGATGGGTATAACATGACTTTGGAGATGTAAACAAGAGTCAGGTCACATGGAATCTTGGAGGTCAATGTCAGGTGCAGATTTTATTCCAACCGCGGCTGGGAGCTATTGGGTGGATGGATAGGAACTTGAAGCAAAGAAACGTCATGCCAAAAGGAATATTGTATGGTAAGTGATATTGGAGCAGGGCAGCAAGGGAAAGAGAAGTCCGCCCAGCAGCCTGAAGAGCCCTTCACGGTGAAACCCAATGTCTCTACTATACATCAGTGGGTGCAGACACAAGTAACATCTACATTGCCTCCTATTCACTTTGTCAAAGGAGAAGGAGGCCTGTCTTTATCTGGAAAGATACCATATCATCCTAAATAATTCCTAAAAATCCACTGGTTTTCCCATCCCTGAATGAAGTTGTATCCACTCAAAAATATCCATTGCTACTTCCTTTAGTCAGTCTCCAGGGTGGAAGTTGAGTGGCTCTATTTTTTTTTTTTTTTTAGTCAATCCAAAATAAATAAAAGAGTGTAAAATGTTAATCAGAAGTAAACAAAGGGATAGAATAAAGGAGCCAGGCACTACTAGTGACTTTTATTGCTTTTGTTGGGAGCCTAGCAAGGGAATTTTAGATGAAATTCCCCCTTCAGCCTCCAGGAAATAGTGATTTTGTTCAAGTAAAGCAGTTTCCCTTCCCTGTGGCACTGTGTGGTCCACTGTGATTCAGACCTGGCCTGTTGTCAGACTGCTAGAAGAGTGTCAGAATATGTGACCCCTTCCCTACCTTTCCTGATTTCTCAGCAGCAAGGAGTCATTCACATGAACTCTTTATGTTATAAGCCCTGGGAAACAGGTATACGAGGCACTACTTGGGAACAAGAGTTAGCTTGAAACAGAGATACTTCATCCTGGTGGTCTCTAGCATTGTCCCACAGTTGGTTCACATGATTTATATTGGCAGAATCTCCAACTGCCCAGGAGTGTGAACTTCACAGGGGTTGCTGGGAGATGGGAATCGTTGCCAAAAAAGTGGATTCATTTTATTTCTCTGGATTTTTTATTATGGATCTTTGGCCATTCAGAGGAAGTAAATAATTCCTAACTTGAGGATCTATTAAAATGGTGGCACCACTGAAGATAAAATGAGGATCAACCAGAATTTCAATCTTAAAGTACATACCTGTCCACCTATGTTGGTTACTTCCAATACAGTACTCAGTAGCAGACATCTGGCATATTTAATTACCACCTATGGGCACCCTACCTGGCAATACCAAGCTATCTGTCTTTGTCTCTCAGCCTAATTCTGAAAATCCACCATCCTCTGCTCATTGCGGCTTGCAAACAAATTTAAGCATTCGATCAAACCAAAGACAATTTTTATTGAAAAAATGCAATAAATTTGACAGCCAAAAATGACTGGAGATATAGAATAACTTCACTGCTCCTCTCCTCATTGACCTGGCTTAACAGCTATTTTTATTTCTTCCCAGGAACCAAAGCTCTGGAAACATCTATTCAAACTTTTAAAGCACATTCATTTTTTCAACATGAATCTTGATCCAGTTAAGATTGTCTTCTCAGTGATGTTTTTCTATTTAGAAAGATGGTTTTTTTCCCCCTTACTAAGATCTCAGGTCAGGGCTTATACCCAAAGTAATCATAGAGCTGGTTTTTTTTTTTTTCTCCTGTCTTAAACATGTTATCATTTTTCTGTTCCACGGAAGTGATGTATTTGGAGCTGTGAAATACTTATCAACATCATAGCACCTGACATTCTTATCTTAATGATTAAAATTAGTCAGTTCTTAGAGGAATAAATTCCATACTCACTGCTCAGAAGCAAGCTTCCTTAGTTGATTAAGAAATTTCAACTGTGATGATAGGAACTGTAAATCTGATTTTGTGCTACGAATATGATTATCCAAATCATTTCTAAGTAACGTCAAGGTGGAAAAGCAAGACTTCTGTTTTCTTCTCTGACTTCAAATATTTTAATTTATGTCTCTCTATTTTTAGCAAGTTTGCATTTTCACTCCAATATTCTTTTTTAGTTTTTGTCTCATATTCAGAGATACTAGATCATCAAACTGAATATAATCAAAATTGAACTATAAAAAAACAAAAATGTGAGTCATACATAATCTATAATGAGGTTGTTATGAGAAGAGTTCAGAAACTTACCAGCTCAGCAGTTCCCAGTACTACATAATAATATCTACTCTCATTGTTATTAAAGCATTAGGTAAAGTTTCTCCCCTCCATAGTTTTCATCTTCCAAAATAATCCACCACCAAGAGAAAACAAATTCTTCATTTTTTTGAAGCTTCCTCAGTTGGTTAACAGGTATTGATAGCTAATGATACAAGATGGGAATACGCTTTAGAGCTTTCATTGTTAATTTTTAGTTAAGGATTGAATACATGTTTTTTTTTTCTCTAAGAATGTATGTTTGATATGATCTCTAAAACCTGAAAAGTTGCTAGTTATTTTTTAAAAGCAATTGAAATGTATCATTGATAATGTGATGTCTCATAAGACCTGATGTGTGCCAGTAAATTTTGGACACACAAAGCCATTTATTTATTTATGCATTTATATGGTCAAACCATTCTTAGAAGGGAATAAATGAGAGGAGGCATTTACAATTGAAATTCTGGTATACTGACTTCAGCCAATGGTTTTAAGTCAAGTTATTTATGTTCTTACAGAGAAATTCTTCATGTCTACTACTTTTAAGATTGGCTAAATTAAGCTATTCTTTATTTATGAACAATCCTGCATTCATTCATGTAATCAAAAAACATTAGAGCTAGAAAAAAATAAACTCAGTTTAGCTTAATCCTAGTCTTTCATTTTATAATTGAGAAAATTGAGAAGTGGGGACAATGAATGACTATAAGAAAGTCATTACTTATTCATTCTGTATCTTACAAAAGGACTTAAGGTAATTTACGAACATACTATGAGAGAACAGACAATAAGATAGGATCGAAACAGTGGCTAAATTTGGCCACAAATATCGTCCTGGGTGTCCAAGTGGCAAAAGTTGAATATAATCTTCATAAAATCCAAGGTGCCTCTGAGCTACCTCAGATCAATTACTTAAGTAAAACTTAAAGTCCCTGTGGAGGGCTGAGAACAATGCTTCTTCAATCTACTACATTCTCAGTTAGAAAGGAAGTAACTAACTCCCAACCTGATTGTTTTTTCTCCATGCCTCTGACATCAGTTTTTAATCGTATTATGAGAAACACTACTTAAAACACCCCTCCAATTTCTTACAATTTCTCTTCCTTTAGAATCAATTGTACTGTTGCTTTTTTCTCCCTTATGGCATTCTTGCCTGTTTTTGTTAGCACTCTTTATACATCTGCATCTCATTGCTTCAACCAGCCAGTGCTCTATGAAAGCCGGGAACAGCTTTCTAGTGTTCATGGACGTGGCAGAGTATCCACAAATAGTAATTGTCAAAAACTGCTGAACAGAAGGAGGCCGAGGTGGGATCACGAGGTCAGGAAATCCAGACCATCCTGGCCAACATGGTGAAACCCTGTCTCTACTAAAAATGCAAAAATTAGCTGGGTGTGGTGGCAGGCACCTGTAACCCCAGCTACTCAGGAGGCTGAGGCAGCAGATTCGCTTGAACCCAGGAGGCGGAGGTTGCCATGAGCCGAGATTGCTCCACTGTACTCCAGCCTGGCAACAGAGTGAGACTCCATTTAAAAAAAAAAAAAAAGCACCCTGTCAAACAGAGAAGGAAAAGAATAGAAATATTGTTGTACGTTCTTATAATCTACCTATGGGCCACTTGACTAAAAGATGGTGGTGTACAATTGTGTTTTATCAACAATGTTTCTTGTGCTTGAAAGCATATGAATGTAATAATGGTTCATTTCAAATGTCCAAATACAAGGAGAAAATTCTTGACTTATTTTCAAAGGTAAACTTTAAGGGGAATTTATTTTTGTTTTGTTTTCTTCCAAAGGTTTGAAACAAAATGTTTCAACATCTTTCAAGCAGTTATTTTTTGCCAGGCACAATTCTAAGTTCTTTGCACATCCAGACTCATTTAATGGCTGCCTGTTTATAAAGCTTCATCCAGTGTCCCCCTTGCTCTCCCACAAAACTGCCCAGAGTTTAACAAAACCCCTTGTCTGCCCTCTTACACATTGTTTTCTGATGCTTTAAACTGTTCTTCATATTTTTCCTTTTCCTTACTACTACCTGCACCATTTGCTGATCGGAAACTGCCAATATTTAAGCACCTTTGAGTGAATTCTTATGAGAAAAATTTGGCACTATTTTGGCAACTATGGAGACACATTTGCAGTAATGGTTGGATACCTAGGGTTTCTCTATAAATAGCAATCAAGATGATGTCTCATTGAAAAGAATGTAGATAGTTCTGTTCTACGGGAATTTAGAAAGAAACAAAGATTCACAACAGAAAATATGTTGCAAGGATAATTTGGTATTGCACAAATTGATCCATACCATTATATTCACTGAATACAACACAATGACCTAGACCAAGTAGAAGACTGTGTAAGTCATCCCAGCTTCCTAAGGAAAATAAATACCTCTTCAAAGATCATTGAAGTATAAATGTTTAGCTGTCAGGTAGGATCCTACACACATACAGGTTATTATCTTGGGAAAATATATTTTTTGATTTTTTTAAACTATTTGATTTTTTAAAAATATTCATAATATCATATAGCAATTACTTATAGCAGGAAATGAAATATTATAATTAAAGTTCTTCAGGCTTTCCTATATACACATAAACATATATATATACATATATATTGTAGCAACTGTCTATGGTCACAATAATGCTACATAGCAAATCACACTGAAACTCACAGATTCAAACATGTCTGCAGGATGACAGAGAGTTTGCTGATCTTGATGACACTTGGCTGGGCAGTTCTGACTTCCACTAGGTTACGGAAGTGTCACTGCTTGAAGTGACTTTCTTCCTCCTCCTGGGACCTGTGTACTGTCCTGGGCATGTTTTTTCCTCATGAAAGTGGCAAAGGGGAGAGAGCAAACAAATCCAATCATGAAAGCACTTTTCAAGGCCCTGCTTACATCATAACTGCTACAAATCCCACTGGCAGTGTCAGAGCTCAAGGGTGTAGAATCATATATACCCCACAGTAGAAAGACACTGTTTGCCTAGTGAAAAACATGGATACAGAAAGGGATAGAGAATTGATACCAACAATGCAGTTTATTTTATATATGTACACATATATATGTATAAATATATATATAAGTACACAGGTTTCACTTCATTTCTTTCCACAGAAAACATCTTTAAACTAATGACAATTTAAAAGTTCCCCCTTCTCTTCCAAAAACAAACATACTGGCTTTCAACATAATAATAATATTGATAATAGCCATCGTGTGTTAAAGTTTTTACCAAAAAACCAGACACCATGCAAAGGATTTTTTCATTCACTACAAAACTTAATGTTTACAATTTGGAAATATTTGTTTTTACAACACTGAAATGTAAGTGTATTAATATTATTTTAAAGATCAGAAATTGAGGCTCAACCAGATGAGCCAACCAATGTGAATGTGTGGAGAAGACTGGATTCAACCTCAGTTCCATATGATTCCAAAGTGTGTGTTGTCATTTCTTCATATTCCTATGTATCTCCTGATATACTTAAAAGCTCTCTACCACTGACCTTGCCATACTTTCCAACACCATTCATCACTTCTTTCCTTCCTGCCCAATAATCTTTAAACAGGTCCCTTATTATAATGCATCCTTAGTCCAAAATACCACATTATCATCTCCTTCTACCTCTGGACATCCAAATTCTCTCTATGCTATGAGACTGACTTCAAACATTGTCCATAAGGCCTGCCATCATTTTCTCACTTGGGTTTTAGGAAGTCTGCCAGTTGGCACGTCTTCAAGAAAAGGAGGCAAATCTTTATATTCCTTCCTAGCACCTAACTTACAATCAGTCATTTTTTAGATAAGTAAATTAATAGATATCAATTTTTCCTTCCAAATTTAAGCTGGGCATCAAAAATTCATGGAGAAAGTACCTGTACTCAGAAGGTAATTTCTTCTTGCACACAAGATCCTTTGAGTATGGGAAGACAATTCCTAGAAAGTTCCTCTGAAGAAGAAATGTTTTACAAATACAGGGTGGTTTTTAACCAAAGGTATGAGAAAAGGGGATGCCTTTATAACCAGAGGCAAAAGAATTGAATAAAAAACAGGATGAAAGGAGTGAAGTGAATGAAGGGAGTGAAGAGAGAAGGGGGGTGACAAGCTACAATAGACTGAATGTACATGTGCCCTCCAAATTCATATGTTGAAATTCTAACTCAGTGTGATGGTACTGGGAGGTGAGGCCTTTTGGAGGACATTAAGTCATAAGGATAGAGCCCTCATGAATGGGATTAGTGTCCTTATAAAAGAGACCCCAGAGAGATCCCTTGCTCCCTTTCTACCATGTGAGGATGAAAAGAGGACATGACAGTCTTCAATTTGAAAGAGGTCCCTCACTAGAACCTGACCACACAAGCACTGTGATCTCAGATTTCCAGCTCCAGAACTCTGAGAAACACATTTCTGTTGTTTGCAAGCCCCCATCTATGGTATTTCTTATAACTAAGACAGAATTCTAGACAGAAGAAGAAGGAGGTTGGGGGCAGAGAATGACAAGGAGGAAAATAGCAAGCGAGTAAGAAGTAAAGAATCAGAAGAGAGATCAAAATGAGAGCAACACGGAGCCAGGACATTGAAAATCAGTCATTTGGCACTGATCCCAGAGAGGGCAAAAGTTGACAATCTTATTATTTCAGTGTCTGGGTAGGTTTTCTAATTAATGCTAGAAATCGGACAGGTGTGATTATGATCCTAATTGCAGCAAACACTTGCCCAACTGTGAAACAGGACTTTTGCCTAAGTGTAAATAGCTTCTGTTTAATACATTTCATTCTTTAAATACATTTTTAATCCAATCAAAAGAAGAAAAATACCAGTTAGCAATCATTGAGCTAGTAAATAATGTATGGTATCTCATCTTTTCCAAGCTTCTTTGCCAGTGTCAGAGAGGATTCATGGTTTTTGAAAAATCATCAAACACTTTAGTGCTGAAGCTAATCTGAAGTGCCCAGAGGCAGGATGTGTCCAAACAGTCCACAAAAGACCTCGTATAAAATTTAACGCATCTTGAGGATGGAGTGTCTTCTCTGGTCTCTGGTTGAAATTCCACGCTCTCCAAGAGCAATAATCTCCTTCCTTCCTTGGCTGTTTCAATCTTCATATACTTTTAGGTAGAAATGCTTCCCTTGGAATTTTCCAGGACTTTCACGGTTTTCCTGAATGTTTCCTAAGGTGATTGCTGGGAGTTAAGATGCTCAGAAGGCCAAGAGGATTTGACTTATTTAATCAATATACCCAAACCCAACAGCATTCCGCTGGCTCTTGGAATTTTGGCCAGGTCAACTACTCCCCTACTGTAACAAGGCACCAAATTCGAAGATGGTATTCCAAATGAGTCCTCACCAGGATTCCCCTTTTTTTTGTTGAATGTGAAATGGAGATTTTACTCCTGCTGCTAAAAGCAAACCGAGATCCTTTCCACCCAAATATCATGTTGCAAACCCCTGTGAAATTTGCCCTCTGTCATATCCTTCTCTTTTCTTGGCCTCATTAATTTCCAGGTTCTGAACTCCCATGGAATATCTGTGTTTCTCATTAATTTCTACAGATGTATTTCCCTTTTCTCTAAGTGGAATCTTGGCATCTTGAGGCTGGTCTAGATTTCTAGGCTACACTCCTTTGGTAAGTTTCTGCAGTCTTCGTGTTGGAGGACATTCTCTTTCGCCTCATTTCATCACTCTCAGGTAATGAACTTGGTCCAATGAGGCAGGGTGAAGTTGGGCTCCATCAACAGCATATGTTGTCCCTTATTCACTGGCTTGGCTTCCTACTGTTCATCACATTGTGAGTCATTTGTAGATGGACCAGCCTTTCCCCTGAAAGGTTACATCAGTGGCAATCCTTGAAGTACTCATGCTAATGGGCTCTGGTTTCGAATTCTGGCATACCAGAAACAACATATTCATTGAGCACACTCAGCTATTTCATTCAGGTACCATAGGGTACAATGTTCTGCCAACCAGAGTTGAAAAGCAGACATTACATTCCTTTCACAGTTTCAGCCTGGAAGAGAATTTTTCCATTCCCCTCACAAAACCCATGAAACATCCCACTCTGTGGGTCTACTGTAACCCCTCTTAGGACAAATTGGCTTAAAATAATTTCCTAATGGTCCCATGAGCTATTTCAGGATTGCATGCAAAAAGTGTTCCATGTCAAAGAAGATGGAGATAAATTTCATACTCTGTGTCCCTCTTGGAGGACATACACATAGTTACTAAAGTTTCTAAGAAGATAAGAAATATAGAAAAACATTTTACTTTGTTCAAACCAAAGTTTTCTAAACGTATTTGTAATGACTCATGCAAGCTTGATGCCTATCATAAATACACACGACAGAGATGAATAATGAATAAGTCTCTAGGCTTTCCTTGTCTGCCTGCTTCCCCATGAGGATTTTCGAGTTTCCCACTCAGTTTCTTTCATTTGTCCTATCTCTGCAGTTGTCTTGTGTGTTATTTTAGGCATGTGGACTGGAAAAATGAAGTGTCTTACAAGAAACTCAAAGGATTGAGCTTCATGGAAAATTATGTATTTCAAAGATGGCTGCACCAATAAATGCCATCCCACATGTTCTTCTTCCACTGTGACCTGTAATGAGAGATGGGATCTATGTTCCCCTCCTGGAATCTGGACAGCCTTTTTTGCAACTGTGACTAATTGAGTACCATTGAGGTACTGTTAGTGTTTTCTGGAGCTACGTCATAGGAAGCCACACAGCACTCGGTTGGCCCTCACTCTCTCTGTCAGGATGCTCACAGCTTCCATGTTGTGAGGAAGCCCGGGTCACGTGGAAACGTTACATGTAATTTTCTGGCCAAAAGCATTAGCTGGGATCTGCTAATAGCTAGTACCAGCTGCCAGACAGGTGATGAGAAAGACTTTAGATGGTTCAAGGACCCCCTCACTGCACTTTTCTAGTTAATGCTGAGTGGAACATAGATAAGCCATTTCCATGGAGTCTTCCCAATTATAAAATCATAAAGAAAACAAGTTTTGTCATTGTTTTAAGCCATTAAGGCTCTGGGTAATTTGTTATGCAGCCATAGTAACTGGAACAGGCTGGGAAAGCCTTAAAGTGGAAGAGATGGGTCAACATCATTCAGCATTTTGATGACGACAATGACCAATCAATAACAAATGACTGCTAACAAGAGAACAATTATTTCTAAAGTTTACAGTGCCCACAGATATTACCTAGAATACTAGTTTTCTTTGTGCTTATCAAGAAAAATCATGTAAACATTTATAATATTCCTCTTGGCACACTGTTTATTCATTAGCTTCATTAATTCCAGAGGGGCTGTGGGATGAACATCCAAGATTTCCCTTGACTGGCTCCCTTTCCTCTTCGGAATTAGTTCAACTATCATCTCTAAAAAGAAGCCCTCCCTCTCTCCTATGCAATGATTTTGCATCTATACACTTCATAGTATTCACCATTATGTGAATTATTTCACTGAGTTTATTACTTGTTTATTTGTTGTCTCTTCCCACTAGAATGAATATTTTTTACTTGTGTTATGCACCACTGTATTTTCAATGCAGTGCCTCAATTGAGTGGGTCTTTATTGAATGAATGGAAAATAAAGGGAAATCTCAAGGTCACAGTCCTGGTAAGTGAAACCTTGGCTTCTGGAGCTGGTTAGTAGCTATATAGATATAGAGCAAGGCCTCTGTACTCTGTACCTGATCCACAGTGCAGGTGGTAGACAAATGACCCTGCCTGCACCAACTCTCCACGGTTCAAGCTATTGAGGAACTCATGGGGCCTGATTTTCAACTTTAGCAAATCCTTATACTACTTAAGGTGATTTTTCACTACAGAAATCGCATTAAATCATTATAAGATCTAGGTTATAGTCTCATCTGATAAAAAAATTTGTTTTGGGAACATTTGGTCCTGGCAGACACACCTTTGTTCACAGTCTTAGTCTATCTGTTCCAGAAAGTGCCCAAACAGACAAGCTGGGGTGAGTATGACTAGACTCTGTCATGGTGCTTTGTAACTCCTTTTGCAAAGAAAGTCTTAGAGGCACAACAATAATATAACTTATTATCCATACCAGGACACATTTGAGAGGAAAATGGAGTTCTGTTAACAACTACATTCAGGAAAACAGGCCTAAATCAGGACTGCACCAGGAAAACCAGGGCGTTTGGTCATTCTTTATTTTCTAAATCTTAGGTAATGCCAAGGAATAAAAAAGATATATACCCTTTAATTAATTTTTTAGCATTGGTGATATGAAAAGCTACCAATATTTTGGTGTCTAACATGCATTTCATGAATAACAAGGTTTTGATAATATTATCACTTTAGCTGTTTTATTTTCACAATGTCTTTTTGATACAATGGATAACAGTCAGGCCCTGGGCAGGAAACAGAATTTCCCTGGAAAAAGAAGATAAATAATAGAAGAAGAAGATAAATAATAGAAGAAGAAGAAAAATAACAATGGGGTTATGCACAGAGAAGAGGGTAGAACTTTTCCCAACCTATATACATATGGTTCACTGACACACTTAATTAATGGACTTCATTTTTAAAGTAGTTCTAGGTCTACAGAGATGTTAAGCTGAAAGTATACAGTTCCCATATGTCTCCCATGCCTTTCACAGTTGCCTCTATTATTAATATCTCGCATTTGTGTGGTACCTTTCTTACGATTGATGAACTAGTATCAATACATTATTATTAATGAATGTCCATGGTTTCTATTAGGGTTCAGCCTTTGTGTTGAACATTCTATGGGTTTGGAAGGATGCAGAGTGCCTTGTATCCACCAATGCAGTATCATACAGAATACTTTGCTGCCCTAAGATTTTTCTGTGTTCCACCTGTTCTGCCTTTACTCTCTCCCCACATCTCTGGCAACCACTCATCTTTTTCCTTTCTCTGTAGTTTTGCCTTTCAACTATGTCATATAGTTAGAATCAGAGAGTGTTCAGCCTTTTTGGATTGGCTCCTGTCACTTATCACTATGCATTTAAGATCCTTCCATGTCTTCTCATGGCTTGATAGCTCATTTATTTTTATCTCTGACTAATATCCCATTGTATGAATGACCACAGTTTGTTTATCCATTCATCTGCTGAAGGACATCTTGGTCACTTCCAGCTAGGGGTAATTATGAATAAAGCTTCTATAAATAACTGTGTGGAGGTTTTATGCAGATATAAGATTTTATCTCATTGGAGTTAATACCAAGGAGCACAATTGCTAGATTATATACTAAAATGATGTTCAGTTTTGCAAGAAATTGCCACACTGACTTCTAAAGTGGCTGTACCATTTTGCATCTCCACCAGCAATGAATGAGGGTTCCTGTTGCTTTATGAGATGTTGATAGTTTCTTTTATTTTATTTATTGTATTTTATTTATTAAACTCTAAGTTCTGGGTTATGTGTGCAGAACGTGCAGTTTTGTGACAAGTTATACATGTGCCCTGGTGGTTTGCTGCACCCATCAACCTGTCACCTATATTAGGTATTTCTCCTAATGTTATCCCTCCCCATAGTTTTAATGGAACTGATAAAAGATGCTGATGAACTCTGAGTCCAGCAATAGCTAGAAGCCTTTACCAATTGACCTGAAAGACAAAAAAATAAAAATAGGGTTGACAGAGCCAGAAAAAACTGGAACCGCAAAGAAGTTTCCACCAAGCAGGAGCTGTAATCATGGAGGCCAGTGGCCACTACCAGGAAAGAGGTGCCAAGGCTGGGTAAGGGCAGGGGAATAAGTATTTTGAGCCCTTTCTACTCTTTCTCTTTGTTCCCCTGCCAGCACCTCCCATTAGCTCAGGCAGGTAGAAGCTAAAGAACAAGAGAATTCACATGATATAATCAGTAAGGGTCCATCCCCAGGGACACAGAACAAGGCAGAGAAGGATGGATGATGGATCTGAGAGGTGAGGGGGAGGTGAGGAGAGAGTACCTCTTTCAAACATTACAAAATTATGATCAAGGTAGTATAATAAGCAAGCACAATTTCAAGAGTATTGTTATTTTTTTGAAGAGTTTTTAAACGATACATTACTATTTTTTAGTAGAATGTGTTATTGAGTCATTCTATAATATTTAGAAAGATAAAATCTAGACCTGCAAATACCAGCAGAGTGGAGGGGCAGTATCTCTCTCCAGGACTACCTGTCCTTCCTTCTTACCCTAAACACTCCAGGCAGGTGGGTGTCTATTCTACTTCAGAAGAACTTTAGGGATGAGGAAGACTTATCCTCATCTACCCATTACAATGCTTAATGATACAGCCTTTGCATGATTATTTCCAAGGGAAACTTAATTGAAACTCAATGTCTGTTCTCTGAATCTAAATAAAGGTTTTATGATGGACAACACTGTTGTTAAGCTTCTCTTGTCTTGTCAGCTTCTCTTGTCTTAAAACTCTATGTTCAATCAAGTAAAGAATTTTATTATGAATCTGAAAACCAAAAACAACATTTATTGTCTTTGTTTTTTGATGTTTAGTTTATAAAGTCCTCCAGGTCACAGGGCCAGGCAGGGAGTAGGGGGTCACCTCTTGTCCTTGTTCAGGGTTTTTCATCCTCAGCACTATTGACGTTTGGAGCTGGATAGTTCTTTGTTGTCAAGAGCTGTCCTGTGCATTTGGAGGATGTTTAGTAGCATCTCTGGGCTCTAGCCATTAGATGCCAGCATTCTCCTCTGTAACTATGACAATCAAAAATGTGCCCAGACATTGTCAAATGTTCTCTACCCCACTCCCACCCACTGTTGAGAATACTGCCCTAGTCTAAGGGAGGCACTAGCTTCTGTCTGTGCCGTTGTCATAGTAACTCAACAGTAACCTCCGTTAGACATGGTCCTGTTTTTTGTAACCAAAAGATTTACAAACTGGATATAAACTTATTGTTACAAAACGTCATCTTCCAGAAAGTTCTGTGGGGAGGAGATGTCTTTTCCGATCTAAACCAGCTTTCTTACTTCTCTCACCCTTTTGCTCAAACTCATATGGTTTCCTGTTTGATTCTAGCTCTACTTAGAAGAGCTCAGTATCCTTTGTGGCCAGATTGGGGCTGGGGGGGTGGGTCATTGATGATACATAGGACTGTGGTAGAATTTCAAATGGCAGTTGGAATAGAAGATTTGGGAGCTACGGGATTTCTATGCTGCATACAATTAGCAAAAACAAAACAAAACAAAAGTGGAAGTACCAACTTGTACTTTCTCCAAATCACAAGTTATCAAAATGCTAGCCCCGTATAGTCTACCATATTTATCCAATGGCCCTTGTTTATTTAGTGTTCTTGTTTACATATAAAATATAGCAGCTTCTCTCTTTTCAATCTTTATCTTCCTTCAAGTGTTTGAGAGAAAACAAATCTTCAAACTACTCAACTGATTTTACGTTAGGGATAGTTTTATTTATTTATTTATTTATTTATTTATTTATTTCCTGCTTCATTCCAAAAAAGGTTTTGAGGAGGATGAAGAAATTGAATGGCACGGGTCAGTGAGAAAGAAACTGAAAATGACATTCCCCAATTCAACACTATTTTCTGAAACAATGTCAAGCCCTTACAAGGATGGGAAAATAACAAAGTCACATACCGTGAAAGTCAAGGATTTTCTCTTAGGGAATAAGTGTCCTCTAGCTACTGTCCTCCCAGTACATTTGTGAGCTTAGCAGTTTGGAATGTCAACAAGAAGGGTGATTAGGGGCAGAGGCCTGCAAGAGGCTTCATGGCCCACTTGTTGATCAATGGAAGGAAGCTGTTTAGAGAGTGTGCAGACTAACCACTTTAAATTATCGTGAAAGAGATATTTATCTTCCCCAGTCATGGGATGAATTACAACCAAGAATCCTGGGCAAGCAGATCTTCTGAAAACAATACCCTACAGTGAAGGGGCTGAAAATCTGTTCAATAAATGGTGAGACCTTGAATTGATTGTCTTTTAACTCCTCTCACTCATCACTCTTCCAAATGTTCAGTTCAGGGAGATTCGATTGATCACTTTATTTACAATAGTCTTCAAGACCAAATCTGGGCTTGAATTTTTCTGTGTTGACTCAGAATTTAGAAGGAAAGAGAGACAGACAGAGAGAGAGGGAAAAAAAAGAAGGGAAGAAGGGAAGAAGAGACGGAGGGAGGGAGGGAGAGAGGGAGGGAAGGAAGGAAGGAAGGAAGGAAGGAAGGAAGGAAGGAAGGAAGGAAGGAAGGAAGGAAATAAATGGTATGTAATAGATCTAGTTGGGGTTACTTAGTCTGGTATGGTCTTTAAAAAGAGTAAGTAGAATGTTGGGACCCAGCTTTTGAGTGGAAGTTCAGTCCTCAGGGAATGTTTTGAGCTCACCAGAGCACACGTTACTGGAAAGCATTGCTGCAGTTGCACAGGACACCCTTAGTTATTAGTGTTCTTCAGAAAGGTCTGAAGGAACAGACCTGTAAAATCACAGACACCCACTCTGCAGAGTCAGCAGAGAACAGAGGCCTTGGAGCAGCTTCTGTTGCTATGACTCAGTCACTGTGGCTGGAAACAGAAATGGAAGTAAAAGCAAGACCCTGATAGACCAAAGACATGGAGAATGTAGAGATCAGTTTGGTTAATCTAGAGCAACAGCATAAATACAAATAAGCTATAGAAATGCAATGCAAGCCATATGTGGAATTTCAAGTTTTCTAGTAGCCACATTAAAAAAATAAAAAAACATATTAAATAGAGATAATGAATTTTAACAATATATTTTATTTAACTCAATATATCCAAAAGAATACCACTTCAACATGTAATCAATATGAAATAATAAGATAATTTACATTTTCAATACTAACTCTTGGAAATCTGATGTATATTTGACACCACATGTAACTCACAACACATGTAGCTATTGACTACTGTACTAGACAGTGCAAGTCTAAAGATATCATGTACAAGTTTCAATCGCTCAGTAGCCTAGGGCTTCAGGATGTGCCACAGCGTATCAGTGAAGTGACTCCATCAACCTGACTTGAAAATGAGGTACAGCTGCACATAGCAACAGTGAGGGAGTTAAATCCAGTCCCTGGGGCCAGTTAGTTGTGTGACCTTGGGCAAGTTTCTTGAGTTATTCTTCTCATCTCTCAACTGAGGCAGCTGTGCTAGTTGATCTCCAAAGTGCACTTAAACTTTAAAATTTCTAAGATACATGGGTTGTAAAAGACACTTGTGGTTTTAAAAATACGTCACATTTGTTTTTGATACTTGTTCCCACAAGAGGTGGAGCCTAATTCTCTACCCCTTCAGTATGGGTTGGACTTAGTGACATGCTTCTAACAAATAGAATATGGCATAAGTTATGGATTAGAGTATAAAAGATTTTGTCTTTTGCTTGCATAATTTTCCCTCTCTCTATCTCTCTCTTTCTCTTTAGTCCCTGGAGCAAGACATCCGTTATGTCATGAGGACATTTAGGCAGTCTATGTAGAGGCCCACATGGTGAGGAACTGAGACCTGATAGCATCCTTGTGAGTGAGCTTGGAAATGGATCATCCTGCAGTTGAGCCTGAAATTGTACCAAGCCAATCACTTGGCTACAATCTCATGAAAGACCCATAGCCAGAACCTCCCAGCTACTCAGAAATTTCTGACCTGCATAAACTGAGATAATAAATGTTGTTGTAAGCTGCTAAATTTGGAGAAATTTGTTACATAGCAAGAGCTAACTGATATACTCCTGGCATGTAAAAAACAAGCTGAATGAACTAAGAAACTGGTTGGCTGCAAGCATGACAGCACAAAGCTATCCTTTCCATTATGCATGGGTACTTCCAGCAAGTAGCAGTGACAAACAGGCCCACCATGTATAAGAAGTAACATTAAATGAGCATTTTGGCATGCTGGGCACTGCTCCTGGTGCTTCATGTAGCTTAATGCATTTAATCCTTTTCATGACTCATGAGGTGGGCAGTACTCACACCTCCATTTCACAGATAAGAAAACATTAGCACAGAGAGGTTAAGTAATTTTCCCAAGATTATACTGGCCATAAAAGACAAAACTATGATGTGAACACTGATTATCTTTACTTCTATGCTACAGTGCCTTTTATAGGAAATTAGGTGAATGTTCTTTCTCCCCAAGGCCTAGATCACAGAAGAAATTCATGAACATAGTGGAAAGCCCTGAAATAATGACTTCCCCTGGGAGAAATGTGTGGGTCCCAAGATTTAACTCTCTACAGTCTGGTCATTTGCATGTAGGGATCCTGGCAGCAGCCAGAGTCACATTTTTTGGTTGCTCTGAGACGGGAAGACCGTTTAGGGCATTGGTCCAAATTTTCTTAAAAGTAAGACCTTCCAATATTATAAATGATGATGTAGAAATTAACTGAAGAAAGCTGATGTCTGAATTTGGAGGACTCGTTATTTTGGGGAATCCATTCTTCAGGCAGTAACAAGAGGAAGTTGAGATGTTTTCAGGGCATGACATGCAAGGGACAGTGAGCAGAGCTGCCCTTTTAACTAGAAATGAAAAAATGGTGTTAAACCACAACAGATGACCCTGAAGTTCAAGGTTAGCTAGGATTTCCTGTCAGGGAAGACTGTGAAACTTGAGCCTGTGAAGTTTCCTTCCCTGGAATTTCCCCTCTAAGGTTTTTAGGCTATAACAGTGAAAAGGGGGAGGAGTGACCTCTAGTAGAGAGGTTAGAAACATGATTTTGGGGTCAGAACTGATTTGGAGCCCTTTAACTTTGTTTGTCATGTACAAGCTTCATAAACTCAGTTAGATGACCACCATGCCTAGACTCCAAATTCTTCAAGTGTAAAATGAAGACTTGCAGCATATCTGTATTTTGTGGTTACTATAATGATTTATCCCACAAATTGACCTGAGTGGATTTGACCATTCACAATTACTAGTTCCTTTTTTATTGACATTGGTAGCTTTCAACAACTAGAGGTAAGCTAAGTCTCTTCTCCCCAACCTTCCCATCAGATAATATGTAGCAATAAAAGTAATTGTCAGAGATAAATTTCCCCAAATACGAATATTTATTTGCAAGTAGGTACTAAGTGCCAGGAATTCCTTACTTAACTCTCTGTCTAGCTAGCTGCTTCCACAGAGCCTTTCCCAGAAGGTACACTCGAGACAGATTAAAAATATATATATTTCCATGCCAAAATTTCACCCAATCCAGGTAACGATGACCTGCTATAAACAGAGTCGGGATTATTTCATATTCATAAGCTAAAGATGCTATTCAGAAGTTTGCAGACTCTTGGGGTCACCCACCCTGTTCACACAAGGGAGCAGCCCTGTGTAATATTATCCCACAATCCACATGACGTTAACAATCCTGGCTTCATGAATGCAACACCACTCTCTGCACACTATTATGCAAATATACCAGGCTTCTGTTATTTACCAAAGATACAATGAGAGCTAGGGCTTATAGTAGGGTTTTTAAAGTACAGTGCTATGCTAGCAAAAGGGATCTCAAAATTGTACTGTTTGATGGTTTTCATTGTATAAGTATTCCCGTCATGCTTGCTTCAAGCTATTATATTAACATGCCATCTCTGTATACAGAGTCAGAAAGAGTAGTGCACAAGCACCCCTCACAAACCAGTTCAATCTGGCTCTGTATTACCATTAAGTGTGGTCTTACGATTTGAGTTTTCCAAATGCTGACTACCTAGTCCCTAAGAAACATCCTTTGTCAATAAATTCGTGTTAATTATCTCATGTTGCCTTAAAAAGTATCCTTAACCTGGCAGCTTATAACAACACACATTCATTGACTCAGTGTGTGTGCTTCAGAAATCTCGACATGACTTAACCAGGTCCTCTGCCTCAGGGTCTCTTTGAAGACTGTGATCAAGGGGTTGGTCTTTTCTGTGGTCTCACTGGAAAGCTTGACTGGGGAGGGATCGACTTCCAAGCTCAGTCTGAAGGGTGTGGACCTCAGTTCCTGCTAAAAGTCAGCAGGAAGCCATTCACCCTTCCTTGCCATGCAGGCCTCTCTGAATTCATCATTACAGCAAGCATTCAGGAAAAGTCAGAGAGTAACAGGCCAGCAACAGAGAGAGCGAAAGATAGAAGTCACAGTGTTTTACATTCTAATCTCAAAAGTGACATCCCATCACCTTTGTCACATTCTGTTATTTTGGAAACAAGTCACTAGGGTCAATCCACATGGAGAGGGAGGGGATTACACAAGGGTGTGAATACTAGGAGGTGGAAATCATTAAGAGCTATTTTAGAAGCAGCATACAATGAGTTCCTAGAGTATAGATAAAAATGAATCTCAAGTGTATATCACACTGTCTGTGCCAAATATATTCCAAATAAGATTATAAATAATATTAACTAAGGCAATGCAAGTTGAACATTAAGTCCAGAAAATGTTTAATAACTCCCCTCCTCCTCTTAAGAAACAATACTAGGCAAATCATAAGACATAAAGCTGGTAAAAATATGGCCCCTTGGCCTAATTGAATGAGCTATGCCTCATTTTATTTTCTCTTGTCAAACTCTGATGTTCCAAAGATGCCCGATCTGGTGGAAAGATTAACAACAAATGGCTGGGGAAATTCAGTAAACAAAACCTCACTCCTTGAGCAAAGGAGCCCTCTTCACAGAATGTTGAAGCGATATGAGGTGACCCAGGAAAATCTCCAGGGCATAACCAAGCAATAAGAGACTAGAACGGTGGTTCTCAAATGTGGGCCCCAAATCAGCAGCTTAGCAACATTTGGGTACTTGTTAGAAATGCAGATTCTCAGACCCCATCTCAGATCTTTAGAATCAGTAATCTGGGGGGTGCCGCTCAGTGGTTTGTGTTTTGTCGAGTTCTCCAAGTGATTCTGATAATTCTTCTAATTTGAAAATATCTACACTCTAGTCAGAGTCTTGACAGAGACTATGCTCAGTCTATGTCAGAGCTAAAAGGTATCTTAGGGATAATATGTTCAAATCCCTCACTATTCAGTAATGAGGAAACTGAGGTGCCAAAAGGTGACATGACTGGTTAATTTCACCCAGCTAATGAGCAGTTGTCTCCCTAAAGCAAAAGCATTATGAGTCCTGAGATTTCAAGCAGCCCAGCAGGCTGGGCTCCCTATGTCAGCCCTGAGCTCCTGCCTAAACCCATTCCTTGGCTCCGAGTGTATCAGTGCCTCTGTCCAGTCATGCACGGCACGTCCTGCCAGGTTTGCAGGTGTGGTCCATGTACTCAGAGGAGTGCCACTGGAAGAGTTAAACAATTACCAACCCTTGCTGGCCTTCCTGCTCTTTAATGCCACATACCTGCCCCATTACCTGCAAAGGTGAGCTCAGACAGAAGCTGTGATCACACCTCCCTGGCCACCTGCCAATGCCGAGGGGGGTGGGATTGGGCTGCCATGGTTACCACCTTATTTACACAATTAAGGTACAGAATCCCTGGCCCAGGTATAACTTTCCTTTAAAAAAATTTTTTTTTCAAATTTTTGCATAGAGATGGGGGCTCATTGTGTAGCCCAGGCTGGTCTTAAACTCCTGACCTCAAGCAATACTAATCACCTCAGCCTCTCAAGGTGCTGGGATCATCAGTATGAGCCTCTGTGCCCAACCTACGTATAACTTTCTGAATTATCCTATGGAATGAACAGACCTCACAAAGATACATTATATGAGTTGGTGAACAGCTTGAAAATTTAAAAAAAAGAACTCGGTGTTTATTTGAGAAAAAGACTCCTTATTAAGTCAGAAGACAGACAATTCTGAGCCCTATCCTTCCATATCCATGGGAACTGGAGAAAGGAAGATGAGAGGGAGGCCCTCCAGAATTTTTTTCAAGGTCACTATTTCCATGAATGGCACTACAAAGCACATGTCCTTATCTGGGCTATCAGACATACTTTAAGCTATTTTTAAATCACATGTCAATTTCCAAACATATTTAGAAAAACTGGATCAGAGGGATGAAGGGTGGTAGACAATGGATTATTCTGAGTTTAGCGCTACATGGCTTTTACAAACAAATGAAGAATTTAAGTGGTAAGACTGATCTGTAAATATGTAAGTACCAATTGCAATGTAGAAGTCTGTTTAGAACAGTGCTTCTCAATAGGAAGCAGTAGAAAGCTCGTGTTTCTGAAGCTTCTCAAAATGTTAAAAATGCAAATGCCCCTCTTCTGGATATAGGTAAGCTTCTTGGGGCTGGGAATGGGGGGATTGGTCCATTTTTCAGGTTATTCTAATAAATAGTTGCCTCCTAGTCTCAGTATCCCTCCCTACTTTCATCCAACTCCCCTCAACTCCAGCAAGGGTACAAAAAGTATAAATATGTAATTCATAGAGATTCCAAAATTCCACAATATAAGACTGTGTTCCCTGAAAAGAGAAGCCAAACCTTAATCATCTCTGAATTTTTATACCCTATAACAGAGGTAAAAAAACTAGTGCACCCCTCTGTTATGCTAGCCTACAAACATGCATTATGCTGTACGTACTGTGTTTAACTTATTTTTAAAATAAGGGTTTTTTTTGTCGCTGTTTGTTTTTTGAGATGGAGTCTTGCTGCTCTGTTGCCCAGGCTGGAGTGCAGTGGCACAATCTGGGTTCACTGCAACCTCCACCTCCTGGGTTCAAGCAATTCTCCTGCCTCAGCCTCCCTAGTAGCTGGGATTACAGGTGTGCATGACCACACCTGGCTAACTTTTGTAATTTTAGTAGAGATGGCGTTTCATCATATTGGCCAGGCTGGGATGATCCACCCGCCTCAGCCTCCCCAAGTTCCGGGATTACAGGATAAAATAAAGTTTTAAATTAGTTACTACAGCAAATTCTGTTTTTCAAAGACGCCTGCAACAATATCTCCCGCTCTCATGCTCTTCTAGAATGTAAACTTGTCACTTCCCCATCAAGAGGTAGAGACTATCTTTCCTCTCCTTGAATCTGGTTGGGCTTGTAACAGTTTTGACCAATATAGTATGACTGAAGTGACGTTGTATGATTTCTAAGACTGGATCATAAAAGGCCATGCAGCTCCCTCCTTCTTTTCAGGAACACTTGTGCTTGACGCTCTGAGCCATAGTGGAATGAGCCCCATTACCTTGAGCCCGCCATGACGTCAAGCCACATGGGGAAGGCACATTAAGTTGCTCCAATTAATAGTCCTGATCATTGAGTCTTCCCAGCCCAAGCAGCAGACAGGTAAGTGAGCCTCTAGCTGATCCTAGGCCTTAAATGTTTAGTAGCTACCCTCACTTGCCCCAGCCTTTGAGTCTTACCATCTGAGACTTCAGATATGGTGGAGTAAAACAAAACAAAACAAAACAAAAACAGCTCCACTTTGCCTATGAATTCCAACCAAAATAATCCATGGGAAAAATAAAATGGTTGTTTTAAAGTGGATACATTTTGAGTAAATTTGTTTTGCAGAAATAGTACTAAAATAGTTTCCAACATTTATTCATAAAGAGATTTCTATAAAATGTCACATTGTCTTGAAAAACTGGAGAATATGGAAGATAGATTTCATGTGTACACAAAGCAAGGCCCTAGGTAGCCATGCCAGACGCTGTGAACCAAAGTTTGACAGCATGAACTGTTACATTCAGCTTGTTGTTTTTCTTATGCAGCCGAAACGTTTCCTTCAAATTGCAAAAAGAGAAGACCGAGAGAACCCTGAATCGTGTATATCAGCACCGTGTTGCCTGGCTCCTCTGTGTGTTTGAGATTTCAACCCCTGCCCTAGAATATAGCAAGCACATAATAAATATTTGTTGAATTTCAAAATCAATCTATCCTTCTTCTTACTGATTTAGATTATCTCTGGATTCTGCTGATAAAAATTTCCTTTCCCATAGGTTTAAAAGCACTTCCAACATCTTTTCCCTTTCTTTTTCCCTTTTTCCTTCTTTCTTCTCTATCTCCACGCTTTTCTTCTTTCTTTCCTTCCCTTCCCTTCTTCCTCCCTTCTTTTTTCTTCCTTTCTTTCCTTTTTTTATCTGTCTTTTCTTCCTCCCTTTCTTCCTTCTTTCCTTCCTTTTTTCCTTCTTCCTCCCTTACTTTCTTTTTCTCCTCCTTTCTGCTTCCCTCCCCTCTCCTTCCTTTTTCCCTTTCTTCCTTCCACACTTCCATATTCTCACAGCTGCCATTCCTGTTTGTATATCACATCATACATACAGGCTGTCCATTCATCTCCTGCTCAGAATATAGAATAGTAAAATAATAGTTTTTAAGCTGGAAAAGACTTGTCTCTTAGCAGAAGAGCACCTTCTTTTTCAAGGAGCATCTTCCTCAGAAGCATTTAGGGAGCTCTTTAAAATATAGAAACCAGGGCCTCTCCCAAGACCCATCAACTCAAATTGAGGGTGTTGGTATAGAAATACGGATTTTGTCAAATACATCAGGTGATTTTGATGTACATTGTGCTTTTAAAATCAGTCTAACTTCTTTAAATAGCAAAGCATGAGAGATGGGTTCTTCCGTCAAACGCTGAGAGTGCAAACACAGACCTGATGCGACCCGAATCATGGGTGCAGGGGTACTGCATAAAGGTCACAGAGCACGCAGAAGGCTGTGGTGCAAATGAGATGATAAGACAAAGAGAAGTTGGGGCCACGACCTCTCACAGCACAGAGACTTAGGAGACCAGCTGAGCAAAGTGGGGGCTCCTTATCATGTGGTCTGTGAACCTGGACAGGAGAGAAAATTCCACCTTATTTGTTCTAACCTTCAACTGAAATATTTCACTTCCTTTAAATATGTACACAGGTCACAAATCACAGAAGCATTAGCAGGGCACATGACTTTGCCCCAAAAAGAAATCAAATATTTGTATATCTTAGGGATGTCCTATGGTACCATTTTCACTCATTACTACTTTGAAATTATTATATTTTTAGCACCCACCTCATATCATTCTAATTGACTATTAGAGAAATATATCTGTTACTGTAATATAATTTAAAAAAAAACAACCCATTTTGATATGCAGTTGGTTTCCCTTGAAACCCCACATATTTTATCTTATGGATTTAAAACTATCCTCAGGAAGGAATCCATAGGTTTCACCAGACTGTCAAAGGTCCGTCTGTCAGAACCCTGGCTTGAAGGGACAGGCAAGCTGTGACACAAGCCAGCCTGGTTTTTACAGCTCTACTGGATCTATCCCAGAGCCCGCCACCTTCTGTCTGCACCTCTTCCCAAGGAAGAGGAAACTGAGGCAGACAACAGAGGTGGGGAAGGCCCCCAGGTACGTTCAGTAGCTAAGCTCTTCCTCCTAGGTGTCTATAGGCACAGCCTGCAGCTCATAAACCAAGTACACCAGCCTAGCCTGCCAGGAAGAATCCATGACCTTGGGCCTGGATTGAGATATACAAGATGGAGGGATCATCTTCTCCAGGAGACTGGGACCCCCATCCAGCCTCATGCCTGGGTGTCACCAGGCTCATGACCTGCCTCTAAAGTCACTTTGCAGTCATCTTTTTTTCCTTTCTTTCTTATTTACTTATTTATTTATTTATTTTTTTTTTTTTGAGAAGGAGTCTCGCAACACCACCCAGGCTGGAGTACAGTGGCAAAATTTTAATTCACTGCAACCTCTACCTCTGGCGTTTAAGTGATTCTCCTGTCTCAGCCTCCCCAGTAGCTGGGATTACAGGTGCTCACCACCACACCTGGCTAATTTTTCTGTATTTTTAGTAGAGATAGGGTTTCACCATGTCAGTCAGGTTGGTTTTGAACTACTGACCTCAGTGATCCTCCTGCCTCAGCCTTCCAAAGTGCTAGGATTACAGGTGTGAGCCACCGTGCCTGGCCGCAGTCATCTTTTATAGACAGCAATAGAAGTGCTGGAACGAGACCGTCACACTGGCTGAAAAGCAAAGTGACACATTCCTTTACAGAGGGCCTGAGGAGCACAATTAACCTCTCATTAAAAACAGCGACACTTTGTTACAGGCTGAAGAGCCAGGCGCTGTGCAAAGGGCCAGGCACTGTGCAAAGTCATTTATTCATCTTCATGAAAACCCTACAGAGTCAGAGGTTTTTCTCAATGGTCATGTTAATCTCTGCTTTCTAGATAAAGAAAAAGAGGTCCTGCAAGATCGATCAATGTGTAATATTAATATCTATAATTACCAATAACTAATTATTGCTTATAAGTATTTATTATTTAGATTATAATTTTGACATAATACTGTTTATTGTATTAATTATAGATAACCATGAATTATCAATAATATTCATAGCAGCTAATAGTATTAACAATATTGCATCCTGACCTGTACCAGATCACAGACTGTGCATTGAACTTTCATTTTTTCATGTAATGTTAACCAACCCTCTAAGATGGGTTCCATCATTATAGCTATTTTCTAGATGAAGAAATCAGAAACTAAGAACTAGCTGAAGGTTCCCAGCAAGGAGCTGGCTATTCCTTGGGGGACTGGTATTTGAACCTAGTCTTCTCTGACAGAAAGCTCACGTGTTCTCCCTTATATCCAAGGCTTCTGGTTCTCACTGTATCACTTATGTTAATATTAATGTCCCTTTAGCCCTACATATTCTTGGCTAGTTGGTATTAGGAAACTAGTCATGGGACCTTCCAGGAAAAGGGAGGGGCAGGCAGCTTCCATGTCTCAAAAGTGCAGACCTATGGAGCCTTTTCCTTCAGGCCAGAATCTTGCAGACCTTGCTCTGCTATCCCCCATGTCTTCTGCAACTTGAGTAAGCAGCTGAGCAAAAGCCACGAAGACAGTCCCAGGAGGTGTGGTCTAACCAGGAATAAACACAGGCAGGGAACATTTGAACCAAAACGCACAGAAACTTGACAACCAGGACATGCCAGGACACGCCAGCTCATGGCTCATAAAAATTGCAACTTTTATTGTGAACACTCACAGTCAGTTGATGAAAATAGTAATAATAATAATAATAATAATAATAATAATACCTGCTGACACTACTGGGGTTCTCTGGGACTGGGGGATATAGCATTATGCAAGCTCTATTGTGGAGAAAGGGCTGTGAAACCAAAGGCAAAATGGACATTTTCTTGCCCTTGAAGGGAAGACGTGCAGGGTAGGGTTAAGGGGAGGAATTTCCCTGGCTCATTCCATGACGCCAAGACCAAGGTTAGAAATGAACTGAACCACCTTGTAAAAAGCATTATATATAAAGTCATCTGTTTACCTCTGCCTCTGCTGTCACAAGCCCATGTTCCTATCAAGGGTTTAAAGCAAACACTGTAAGCGGCTAAAAGAACAACATCGTTTCTGATTCTCTCCTAAGACCTAATTCACTTACAAAATGAGTTTATGAAGCTAAAATTATGGGAGGGGAGGAGAAAGGGGAAAGACAAGAACCCTTTTATTTAGCATCTTATTCACAATGAAAATTGGCACAGGAGCCAACCACATACATTAACAGAGCTTGGGCGAGTTTAAAGCTTATGAATACATTTCTGTGGAAAAATGTGAATATGGAAAATCCCCTCTCTTATTTTGCCTTTTCCAAAAAAGCAATGAGTTCTGGGCTCAATGTGTATCCATAACCTCAGTTAGAAATGCCAAGTGGGACTGAGCTGGGGGAGCCCAGGTCTGAAGGGAGACAAGGGTCTGCTACCCGGGAAACCAGAGGAGAGGCAGGAAGGAGGCTGTGAACTCACTCTGAAGTCAGATTTCATCATAAATTGCAGAGGGGAAGTCCATCCAGAATATGCTGAGGTTCTCTGCATCTCTCTAGAGATATGGGTGCTTGTTAGAGAAGACGCATTAAAATTCGAAGAGAGGGAAAGAGATCTGCTTCAAATCTTGCTCAAGATACATCAATTAAAATGAGAGTTATAGGTAGGGCATTGCACATAGCAATAATCAGAAGTCCATTATAAAGATCTTGTCATTGAGTTTTATTCAGAGAGGTTTTCCTTGAGGAACTTTCATGTATTCAGAAACACAAAGTGATTAACCTTCCTAAAAACTGCATTGAAAATAGAAGTTTCTGCCAATTTTCTTGTTGCTTTAGCACTGTTAACAAGCATTAGGAAATGCTTTCCTTAACAATGTCTCTAGCGAAAAAGGGGTCTGACAATTTTCTCACAGAGAGGAGAGGAGTTTAGAGATAAACAGGCTAAAGAAGTTGTCAACATCTTCAGCACACCATCCATCAGTATATCTGTCTTCCATCCATCCATCCATCCATCCATCCATCCATCCATCCATCCATCCATCCATCCAACCATTCATCCACCCACCCATTCATGTATCAATCCACCTGTCCTTCCCCCAGCAAATGTTTATTGAGGGCCCAAAAGGCACTTGCCTATGCATATGCAAAGGTCTGTAGAAAGCCTGGGAAAACACTCACAATCCCTGAAACTCATCTTCACTGTAGTCTGAAGAGCTACAGCATTATTGGTCCTGGTAAGAGATCCAGCACGTACAAAGGCTATGAAGTAGGGAAGAGACCACTTATGAAACAAATGGAATTGTAAGTAAATATACAAACAACCACTTTGCTAGAAAAGATCAAATAAGAAAATCTAATGATCAGAAAGCAACAGTTAACACATTTCTAGGAAGCACTTGGCAAGTAGTTATTGAGCATCCACTATGGGGCAGGCTCTGGACTGGGCCCTGGGAAAACAGGTGTTTCTTCTATACCCATCCTCACAGTGCTCCTCAAGTCTAACTGGGAAGGCCGACAGGAAACAACATATGCACCTTGCTGTAAGTGCTGCAGGCTCTGTGAGAGCTGGTGCCAAAGCATATATTGGTCTGCAAGCTTGGACAGAAAGTGGCATGTGCAAAGGCCCCAGGATGAGAACTAACTGGGTGCCTCTGGGGACATGTCTGAAGGCCAGTGTGGCTGAAGGAGCAGGTCACTGAAGGCATTGTTGGCTGTGCTTAAGGGAATGAAAAACCACTGATGGCTTCCCACAGGGAAAAGACATTATTATGTTAGCTTTCTGAAACTATGCTATTGGCTTCTGGGAGTAGAACGACTTACAGTGGCAAATGGTAGAAGCAAGAAGATCACTGAAACAGTCATCAGGCAAGATGGTGGTGGCATATGAATTAGCACCTTTCAGGTGGGGATGAAGAGAATGAGAGGAGATTAAGAGCTATATAGGGGAAAAAGCACTGCAAGAGAGAAGAAAATCAGAGCTCCTCTTTTGGAAGCAAATGAATGAGAAAGGAAGAAAATGCTTGCCTACTCAGTGGTGATGGAAGTGTCCAGGACATGCAGGGGTTAGGGTGGGATCTAGGGCTGACAACAGCTTCCAAGCTCAAGCAGGTTCGTGCCAGGAGTTGGAGGTTGTGGGTGGACTGTTCTTGAGGCCAGCTGCCCACCCAATTTAGCTATGGGGAGAGAAGATCTGAATCTAGCCTGCTCCCAAAATGTCAGATGCATCTCCATTCATTCTCGTTTTTCCTGTAGTCTAGTTTTTCTTTTCTTATGTTTTCCACACTGTGAAGTTTCTAGGCCTGTAATACAAACATGAAAAAAGAAAGTGGCAAGATTTTGATACTTGAAATTGCTTTTTTATCTATTCTTAGAATAAAATTCAGGAGTCATAGACATGGATGTTCACGTATTAAAATGTTAAAATTGTTTTCAACTTAATTTTTTTGAGATAATATCTCACTCTGTTCCCCGGGCTGGAGAGCAGTGGCAGGACTATAGCTCACTGCAGACTCAAACTCCTGAACTCAAGTGATTCTCCTGCCTCAGCCTCTGAAAGTGCTGGGACTACAGGCACACAGCACCAGGCCCAGCTCAGATGTTTTATTTTTAGTAGAGACGAGGTCTTGCTATGTAGTCCAGGCTGGTCTCAAACTCCTAGTCTCAAGTGATCCTCCCATCTTGGCCTCACAAAGTGTTGGGATTACAGGCATGAGCCATCACACCTGACCCAACTTAATTTTTGAAAATGATGAAATAAAAATTCTGCTGGCCTGGAATCATAGTTTTAGCCCAAACCACATATGCCTTACCTTTCTGGGAAGTGAAAGCTTTCCCTGCCACATGAGGATATGATGTGACACTGCCCACATTTGTAACGTCACTCTGCTTGCAGATCACCTGTCACTGCATTGACTGCAGTAAGTTAACAATTACCCTGAACTTTCTGCTAATGAGCCTTCATAAATTACTAATTAGAGTCCCTTAAATGACTGGAAAGTTGAATCTGGATATCACATTTTATGAATTTGTCACAACTTTGTCAATTTATTGTATAAATTTGGCAAGTGATTATCTTCAAGTAATGCAATTATCATTTTGTCAACCTGTTATTCAAAAGATAGCTATGGCCACCACTTCTATAACAGCAAAATTGACCAAGATTCTAAAAGTAAATAATGATAATATGTTTATATATCTGATAAAAACTTATAAAACTTCTAGTTTGCTTTTTTTTAGTTATGGAAAGAAGGTAGATATGTAGAGAATAGAAGGTGGTTCTTGTTATTTTTCAAAACCAGTTCATCTTTTTTAATGAGTCACATCCCTGTGTCTAAGCCAAGTTCTTCCATGTCCCCACTGGCCTTGGCTTTGGGAGCCTTGGGTGTGACTCATGGGTCATGATCCTGAAGACAGAGCCCTATATTTCTCCAAAAACAATTTAGGCCCCTCCACCTGTGATGCAATGCTACAACTCCATATAAATCAGTGGGAGCTTTTATGGGTTGACTAATATGTTAACACCCTGTGATCCAGAAATGGAGTTGCCTAAGCTTTTTTTTTTTTCTTAGGTTGGGTCATATAAATTGTGTCTCAGGCAGTGGTTCTAGAGTTTTCAGTGTCTCTCAAGATGATGGCAGGATGAGACAACAATTGGATGATTGACATGCATGACTTTGTGTAAATCTTACCCATTTTTGGTTGGAAAGAGATCAATCCCTGTGCATTTACATTGGCTCTCAGCTTTATACCATCATTCTTTGAACTACAAGAACTGCCCCTACCTCCCAGTATAGGAATCAAAAAATTCTAATATTTGAACTTAATAACTGTGGATACAGTGCCATTCAGCCTTATTTGAAGGACTGAATGAAATTCCTATTTATACATTTTTCATGCGATTTCAACTTAGCTTTGCAGTGTTTCATATCTAAACCACCTGTAGGCTGCAAAAACCACTTCTTGCCATCTTAACAAATTCCTCAGGAGGCTATCTAATATCATTCAACAATATGTAAAGAGATAAGAAAACATAGTTTTTAAAGAAAAATCAAAATAAAATATATTTTAGATTTTTTTAACTTTTAGATTCAGGTTTGTTACATAGGTAAATTGTATGTTGCAGGGGTTTAGTGTATAGTTTATTTCATCATACAGATAATAAGCAATCATTTTGGATCCTCATTCTCCTCTCATGGTCCACCCTCAAGTAGCAACTCAATGTATCTGTTATTAAATGGATATGGTTTTGAAACTAACCCACGAGGGCAAATGAGTGTGAACTACAATCAATTTGTTACTGCCCAGAGCATGGTTGGAAAGGATACTGGTTCTGAAGGGAAAATTACTGAATTAATTAGTAATGCCATAGGCTCAGAATTGGGGAGTGGTGGCTTTAGTGCCATGTATTTGCTACCCATACCCTACTTCATAAGCCAGAACATTAAAAATTACTTTATTGTAAATAAGCTGGAATGCAATCTTAAGATAACACATTACCTAATAAATACCCATTTTTGTAAGTACCCTGTATTTCTCCTCAGTCAAGAAAGCCCTATTACTAAAGTTTAGAAGGGCTAAGCAGTGAAGAATACATCTACACAAAATACCCAGATACCCTCCCCCATGGCTTATTATTATTATTATTATTATTATACTTTAAGTTCTGGGGTACATGTGTAGAACGTGAAGGTTTGTTACATAGGTATACATGTGCCATGGTGGTTTGCTGCACCCATCAACCCATCATCTACATTATTTCTCCTAATGCTATCCTTCCTCTAGCCCCCCACCCCCCAACAGGTCCCAGTGTGTGACGTTCCCCTCCCTGTGTCCATGTGTTCTCATTGTTCAACTTCCACTTACAAGTGAGAACACACGATGTTTGGTTTCTGTTCTTGTGTTAGTTTGCTGAGAATAATGGTTTTCAGCAGCTTCATCCATGTCCCTGCAAAGGACAAGAACTCATCCTTTTTTATGGCTGCATAGTATTCCATGGTGTATATGTGCCACATTGTATGGCGATCCTCCATGGTTTCAACATTAAACGTATGCCAATGACTTCCAAATGTTTATTCTTCAGACCCAGAATTGTTCCTGAGCTTTGGATTATATTTTTAGTTGCTTATTAGACAGCTTCATCTCAAAGGTAACAAACTAAAACAACAACAAAAAACACTTCTTACCTGAAAAAAAAATTTCTTTACACATTTTCTGTTCCATTAATGGCATAATTATGAACTCAAACTAGAACCTTAAGATTATTCCTCTTTTCCTTTCAATCATTTGACACAATCAGCCACCAAATTCTAGCAATTGTAAGGCTTGACTTCTACCTGTATCCTAAACCTACCACCACTTTGGGGGTTAAGTTTCTATGGTTACATACGAAATAACCAAAAAAAATTAGCAGCTTAAAAGAAGATAATTTGTTATCTCACCATTTCCCTTGGTAAGAAGCCTGGGCATGGTTTGGCTGAGTCCCCTGCTCAGAGTCATACTCATTGAAGGCTCTGAAGGAGTTTCTGCTTGTGTGCTCTTTCAGGCCATTGACAGGATTCAGTGCTGTTGTGGAACTGAGATCCCATTTCCTTTCTGGAGTCAGCTGTGGGCTACACTGGACTCCTGGAGACCCACCATCCCTGCCACATGGCACCTCCATCTTCAAAGCTACAACAGAGAATCTCCCTCCTATCAAATCCCTCTTATGCTTTGAATCTCTCTCATCGGGAAGATGCCTATCCCTTTTGAGGACTCATGGGATTAGTTCAGACACATTCATGATAACTCCCTTGCTTAAAGCCAATTGATTTGTGACCTCAATTATTTCTGCAACATCCCTTCACAGAAGCACTGAGATTAATGCTTGATCGAATAGCTTGGAGAAGATGTGTGAATGTGGGGATTTGGGGCGATATCTTAGAATTCTGCCTTCCACTTTTTTCATGGTCACTGTTTTAGATGAGGCCCTAATAATCTCTGTGTAGACCATTATAAGGACCATGTGACTCTGTCTTGAACGGGGTTCTCCCAGAAGCAGAACTTGAGATATAATATTGCAAGTTTGTGAAGTCTATTTGTAAGGTAAACCCCGGAAGCATTCCTGGGGAAGTAAGGAAGTTAAACAGAAAAGAAAGAAAACCAATACAGGACATTTTAGTAAATATAGTACTTCCTCCTTATCCCCCGATGGATATATTTCAAGTCTCCCCTATGGATGCCTGAAACCATGGATAGTACTGAACCCTATATATACACTGTTTTCTCCTATATATGTTATACCTATGATAAACTTTGGTTTATAAATTAGGCACAGTAAGAGATTAACAACAATGACCAATAATAAAATAGAACAATTACAACAATATACTGTAAAAGTCATGTGACTGTAGTCCCTCAAACACATTTATTGCTCTGCACTCACCTATTTTTAGCTCTTGGTGGACTGGGTAAGTGAAACCATAGAAAGCAAAACTGTGGATAAGGGGGACTACTGTGTTTACCACCATGGGCATCTGGGGCTCGTTCCTGCTGACAAGGGTGGGGAAGCTGAGGTATTTATCTCCCACCTCCCACCTTTATTTCTTGAGGACTGCTCTTTCTCATTACACACATGCTGTCTGAATTTTTCTCTTCTTGACTAAATACACAGATATGATCCTGTTGCTCCTCTTTCTAAAAATACCTATCTGTTAATACAATCAACAAACATTTATTGAGCATCTATAACATGCAATGCCCTGGAATAATCATTTGGACTCAACAGTGAAAAGGCAGCCACTAATGAAGCTTATGATGGAAATGGTCTAAAAGTTAAACTTAGGCTGGGCATGAATTACATGTCTGTAATCCCAGCACTTTGGGAGGCCGAGGCAGTCGGATCACTTGAGGCCAGGAATTCGAGACCAGCCTGGCCAACATGGTAAAACCCTATCTCTACTAAAACTACCAAAAAAAAAAAAAAGAAAAAAAATAGCTGGGTGCAGTGGCACACACCTGTAATCCCAGCTACTCATGAAGCTGAGGCACGAGAATCACTTAAACCTGGGAGGTGGAGGTTGAAGTAAGTTGAGATCACATCACTGCACTCCAGCCTGGGTGACAGAGTGAGACTCTGTCTCAAAAATAAACAAAAAATAAAATAAAATAAAAAATAAAAGTTAAACTACAAAATTCCTTGCCACAGGTCACAGGTCCTTCAAAATCTGGTGCGAATTTAATTTGAAAGCCTCTTCTTTCACATTCTCCATTAAAACCATCCTCTATTCAAGTCACCCACAGGTCTCAGTGTTCTTGGAAAATGTATTTTTTTCACAGTTTCATCAATTTTGCTGAAACTAAAAATGTTTTTCTCTCCTCCTTTTTAGCTATTTTATTTCTGTAAGATACCTGGTTCAACATCGTCTTCCTCTGAGCATCACCCTGGTATCTCTGCTTCAACTGTATTTATTACTCTTATTACTCCTGCCTCACAGCCTGCTGCATAGGAGACCCTTCTGGAATAAACGCACTTAACAACCATGAAAGGATGCAACAATATCCGAGTGAACTGTTTCTCATATAAATAATTGTTTTAAGCTTTCTCCTCATTTTAGATTTCTATGTATGGCATTATTATGCTTGGTTTCATGTATATATTTATTTAGATAGGTAATAGAGATAGAGATGACCATGAATAAAGAAAAACAGACATATAGAAATAAGGCAAGAATAATAATTTTAATAAGCATTTAAATTGGTTCTTAATATTCTGGGATTCTGCCCAAGAGTTGGCCGACCAATGTGTTCTTGGGGCTGGTTTTAAAGCAGAAGTTCTTGTAGACATCAGGGAGAATTAAGCAATGCCGAATTCTCAAATTTATGTAAACTGTATCTCCTTTCTTCTGAGAAAAAAAAATATTTTTCAATATATCCTCACTATGTTTTTCCCTTATTTTCCTCCTAGACCAAGTATTTGGGAGCATATGGTTAAAGTATCTGACTTACTAAAAAGACTACTATTTAAAAAAATTCCAACTTCAATTCTGTGAAGTCCAGTGCACGTTGTAAAGTAGATATAACTAACGTCTGTTAAGCAACATAAGGACATTTAAAATCACAGTGGACCTATACAGTAAAATATGTATTTTGACCAAAAATGTCCCACATTTGTACTGCCACTGAAAATGAACTTCTGGACTCAGAAATCTGAGGTACATAGTTGAGATTCCTTTTGTTTCCCTTGAGCCTTTCTTGGTTCAAGAAAACTGCTAGTTCTAGAACACATTTCTCTTACTTAATACTTTGTTTTTAATAGCTATTGTGAACTCCTATTGTATGCTACACATTCTACCATGTGTTGAGGTTTTAAGCATAATATTGAAAGAAATGCATCAAAAAAGAAAATGTTAATTACTTTGTCTCAATAAATGTTATATCCAATAGGCCCCAGATTTTAAAAATTCAATTAGCAAAGGACTGACTTATAAGGTTTGTGTAAAACCTCATTACCTTCTAGCAGAAATTGTTTAGATTTCAGATTAGGAATCCTATCATCATAATACCAAAAGAATACTTTACTGATTGAAACAGGCAAGATTGTGTTGTCCCAGAAGTCAAGAAAAGCCTAAAATACATCATTCTTTTAAGTTCCTATAATATTGAAAAATAAAGGTTATCATTTCATTTTAAAAATTACTAAATGTTTTAAATATTTATCTTAAACATGCTAACACTTAATTTAATAATATAATGCAATAGAAAATTGTGATATTCATAAGATTAGTACATGTATTTATAAATAATATTATTTCATGGTTTATTGGAAATTGAATGGTTCAGCTAAAAGGACACAAGTTTAAAGTTGTAAAATAGACATCTCTGGATTCATCATTAACCTATATAACAGTATGCATGTACGCACAATCACATTTGGAGAAAACGTCAAAGCCTTAGTTATTAACTCATTTGGACGTTGAGCGTTTAAATGTGAGGTCACACTGAAGTGCCCCAGGACATGACCTGGTCAAAAGGGGGAAAGTGGCTGATATTTTGAAACTGTCATTGCCCAGGACCCTGGCATACATGAGAAGGGATATTTTACTTTAGAAATATTCTCTGTTTTCAGAGTCAAGACAGACTTCCCTCTCGGCACCCCCTCTCCTCACCCACAAACCAAATCCTTCCTGCCATTAATCATGAAAATCCCTTTTGATGCAAATAGAAAGTACTCTGTTCCTCCCTAACACACAACATACTTGGCCTATAGCACTTAAGGGTGATACTAAGTTAGAGGAGAATGTAGTATCAGAGCTAGGAGAAATTAGGCAGATATCTGGAAATGAGATAAGGTAGGAAAAGAAAGAATGGAAAGAAGGAAAGAAGGAAGGAAGGAACAAAGGAAGGGAGGGAGGGAGGGAGGAAGAAAGGAAATAAATGAGGGAAGGAGGTGGGAAGGAAGAGGAAATAACAAGATTTTTCAAGGAAGAAAAGACAGAAGACCTTGTCTAACAGGGCAAAACTAGAAAGGTGAAAAAGCTCCAGGGCCTTTGCAGCATAGACATTGAATCAGGGCTCCAGCCCTTCCCAACAATGAAACGATAGGGGAATTCAGGGCTCGGGCACTGCTCCGGCATAACTGTGGACAGATTTTCCCCCATATGTTTACAGAATTCCGAAAGTACAGAAATAGCTGTTGAACTCTAAGCAGTTTTTGTAAAATTACCCTAGCTTGGAGATGTTTTCATTCTACCCTGGGGACTCTTTGGTGAAATCTAAATAAGTGAAAAGCTTCAGCTATTTTGGAGATTTCCTTGCGCTAAATAATATTCTGTAGATTGGATTAAACACAGGAAAAAAAATGTAGATATTTTCACATTCACATAAATCAAAATGGCTGAATGTTTAAAAACAAACCAAAAGGGTGCCCTCAGGTTGAAACCAATTATGGACATTCTTAGCCAAAAGAGATAATTTATTAGATCATTTATAACAAGCACAATGAGCAAATGAAAACTGATGTCCATGACCTCAGCTACCACAAAAACTAGGATGTTTTATATTTATAAGAATGATCACAATAATGTGTCCACACGGGCCCATGGGAAGAAGGATTGGGCTGGGAGTCTGCAAAAAGCCTTCCTCATCAACACCAAGTATCACTGACTTGGGAGACAGTTGGCTGAATAATTGACAGCTGGGGGTGACTTTTCATTCTCCTGTGATTCTATTTGTTGACTTCACTGGTTTTCAGGAGATAACTGCTTGATTAATTCACAAAGTCACAGTGAGAACAACCCTCTTCATCTGGTTAGTTTCTATGTATTCTTCAGATAGCAGCTCAAGCATCACTTCCCCAGGTAAGCCTTCTCTGACCACAAACTCCCAACACAATGAAGCTAAATATTACATTGGGTAGCCCCTAATCAACTTCTGACTTTCGCTTAGGTGAGAATCTCTAGAATACAGAAATAATGTCTGTTGTGCTCACCACGACAGCCCAGTGCCTATCACAGTGGCTAGCCTTTAGGGAATACTCAGTAAACATTTTTAAAATGTATTAGTAAAGCATTGTTAGGAAGACTTTGACTGCAAAGAACAGATACCCAACTGCATTTAGTAAGCTGTCCAGAGGCAGGTGTTTTCAGAGTTGGTTACTTGAGCAGATCAACCATGTTGGGACACTTCACTGTCTATCTCTTGGTTTGCCTCTCATAGTCACAAGGTGGCTGCCACAATTATGAGCACATATTCTCACACATCTGGCTGTACAGCCAGCAGACAGACAGGTAAGGCATCACTTCTCAAACATCAGGTTCTTAATAGAAAATAAAATCTTTCTGTAGGGATTTTCTGTACAGACTTCTCCCTCAGTACTCATTGGCTGGGTTTTGGTCACATGACCTGAACTTATTTGCAAGGATGGCTGGAGAAAAAAAGGTCTGGCATTTTCCATATCTATAATAAGGGGAGGACTCTGCAGGCAAGAGAAAAGGATGAGCAGGTGGCTACTGGAAAGTAATCAAGTGTCTTCTGGAAAGGCCTAAAATTATATTTTTTATTTACCATTATTTTAAAACACCCATCAATAAAATATGACCCTTGCTGTGCCATAAGAACATGGGAAGAATGTGTTTCTCATAGAGCATTCCCTGGTCCAGAGGAACAGATTTGCAAGTGAACTCAAAAATGCTTCATGAATTATTACCCCCAGTGTCTGATAAAAAAAAAAAAAAGTGCTATCAATGTGATGACCTTGAAGATTATTTTTAACCCCTATTAAATTGGAGACTCACATGAAAACTGTACCCCATATTATCTTGCCATCACTGGTTGATGTTATTTAACTGATGACTGCTGTCCATTAGTGGCTGTCATTACAGCAAAAAGGTTTTGTTGAATCTAGAGAATAGTATTCCATACTCTTGTTAATTTTTTTTCTGTGAATAAAAAGGCTGCTTTCAAGCACCTACTAGATCAACCAAAACACCTAGTAATCCCAGTTAAATAGATACATATTGTTTGGGGGCCAAAAGAGTTATAGATTGATTGATGTATTGACAGAGCCTCTAGAATGTCTTTGCAAGTTTATTGAAACCAATATTATTGAGAAGTCAAAATACACAACTTACTTCATGATCCAAATATGGGTTTTAATTGAAGTTCAGACACTGGAGATAGATTTTATGTCTTTCTTTTATGATTTTATGTCTTTTACCTCGTCCTCCACTTCTACCCCGGGTTTAAAAATTCCTCAATAAGGGGCAAGGTGCTGAAATGTTCTGTTGTAGCTTTGTGGGCTGCAATTTGACATACCTGTGAATAGAAGCCACTGGTACCATTGACTTGGAGATGAAGGATGAGTTCCTTCTTCAACTTGGAAAGATAGGAACACGAAGACCCCACTCAAGGTTTTCCCAGATCTTAAAGATTAGTGAGTCCACTGTTCTGAAACTGTTAATCTGACCTGGCAAATTCATTCATTGGTTCAACTCACCCTAGTACTGCCAAGAGTCCTGCAATCATGGGCCCTCCTCATAGTGGGACATCGTTACACACTGTGTCACTTGGGAGCACTTGAAATTTTGTTCAGGTGTGGGAAGTGACCCCAGGAAAACCCATACGATGGTTTGGTATTAGAGGAAATTCCTGGCTTACTTTGTGGTTGCTTCACAGGAAAAAAAAAAAAAAAAAAAAGTTCATTGTATTATTTAAGCTTTTATTTTCCTGGCCACATCATCACCTACTACATTTTATCTTCTCTTAAACTTATTTCTTATATTTATAAGCTTTGCTATTTCTAAAAATTTAAAACTGAACCTTTCTAAGAATATTGTTCCCTTTTCCCTCCATTCTGAAAGGTTCCATACACACAGCCATTCCCCTATATGCAGTGATTTGCATGTCATTCTCTATGAGGTGATGAGCCTCTCAAAATGTTTAAACAAATACCAACAGAGGTTAGTTTGTTCACATGAATAAATATTAGAATGGCAGCATTTTTGGGGAAATTTAGAAAAGATTTAAGTTTGAGGATTTGCTGTTTCTCAAAGTAACTGAACATATTCAATAGAATTAACCATATTTAGGACGTTTAAAAAAAAAGCCAGGGAAAGATAGGTGATATGTTTCTTTGTGTTGTCCAAAGGCTACGTGCATTAAAATTAGCCAAAGAGCTTGTTTAAAAATGCAGATTCTTGGTTTCCTTCTTAAATGTACTAAATTCAGGCTTTTTCAGATTGGGGATTTTGAAATATGGGATTTTGGAATCTATCCTTTTGTCTTTCTCTCAAGATGATTCTTACATACTTTTGGGAATAATTGGCAGAAGACATTTCCAGTCTATTAATTTCCCTGATTCATTGATCTGGAACAGAGAAGGTAAGTGGATGATCCAAAGGAGACAGGAGAAAGTTGTTGGTTTCTAAATACAGAGCTGGTCATAGCTATAACTTAGAGTATATAGATGAAGGGTTTGGGGATATCTTTGTGTCATGGACTTCTTTGGCAGACTAGGGAAGCCAATATATCCTTTCAAAAGCATCAAATAATACATAGATTATGAAATGAATTATGTTAAGGTATAAATTCATATGTGGACCCCTTGAGGATCTGTGAACAGCAAATTAAGAATCCCTGAGCCAAGAGATAAAGTAACCCAACTATCAGAAACCTGCTAAGTGGGAATGATCAGGTTTGGTTAGAGGCTGTCTGAGGCTTGCCGTATGATTGAGAACTTGCTTCAGCAGGAGAGTCTAACAATGTGTCAGAAGGAAGTCACTGAAGATGATAACAAAAGTGTTTCAAGGTAGAACCCATAGTTAAAGGGTAAAATACATGTCTCAATTCTTCTTTTATTTCTCCCTTTCCACTGGATCCTTCTCAGCCTACACAAATGAAATTTTTCTTCCATTTTAGAAGTCTTAGGTTGGTACTACATCTCCCTCTAGCTACCATCCCACCTCTCTCTCCCTCTGTCTCTCTCTCTCTCTCTTTTTTTCTGAGTAGAACATCTATTATAGCAAGAGACATCAGCACTTCACTCTTCTCTCACCTGTAACCTGCCTCCTGTCTTCATTTCACCACTGCTGTTTTTTTCTGCCAAAGTCAACAGTGTTTGACACTTCAGATCATTCCTTCTGTTTAGTACACCAGTTTAGTCTCTTAACTCCTCTTTGCCTGGTTTTCTCACTACTACAGATGCTCCTTTTCAGTCTCTCCTCTGCTCCTAGTTTCAATCACCCCCCGCCCAAATGCCCTCAACCTCATTTCCTTAACATTTTATCCATCCCTTCTAAAAATTTCCACATACTGCCTGATCTTAGGCCTTCCTCCATTTCTCCCAATTTATCGCACCAGTTGCCTAACTCATCCTTCCAACTTTTGCTCACCCCTCTGATCCATTCCGTACTCATAACCAAACTGGAAGGAAGCATTCTCCTCCCTACAGCTAACCCTTCCCTTGGTTTTCATTGTTTGCCATAGTTTTCTTCCTAAATATCCTCTTGGAAGCTGTGCCTGTCTGGGTAAGGTATGTCTCTGTGTGTACCCAGAGTACCCTGAGACCTAAGTGATTCTTTCAATATTGCCTCATTGATTATCTCTCCTTCTAAACTATGAGCTCCGAGAGGCTTCATAGGACTCACCCAGTCTTCTATGTCTCTCCTCACATCACACATAGGCTATAAATTTTTAAATTGTCTTAACAAAGGACTGATTTAATAAATAAACTCATAAATAAATAGGATAATCATAAACTACTACCAATCATTCTCTGCCTCTTTGGACAATAAATGCTGTGGGAATTTTTGTGCCATTTATTCATTCACCAAACACATAATTTTGAGTGACCTGTGCATGCTAATATTCAAGGTATTGGGGATTCAATAGTGAACAAATATTCCTAGTTTTATCCTCATTGAACCAAGAGAGGAATGAGTAAGGTAGATGATATGGTCTGGTTGTACCCCCACCCAAATCTCATCTTGAATTGTAGCTCCTATAATCCCCATTTGTTGAGGAGTGGGGGGGGGACCTGATGGGAGGTAATTAAATCATGGGGGCAGGTATTTTCCCTGCTGTTCTCATGATAATCAATAAGTCTCATGAGATCTGATGGTTTTATAAAGGGCAGTTCACCTGCACATGCTCTCTTGCCTGCTGCCATGTAAGACGTGCCTTTGCTCCTCCTTCACCTCCTGCCAAGATTGTAAGGCCTCCCCAGCCTTGTGGAATTGTGAGACCATTAAATCTCTTTCTTTATAAATTACCCAGTCTCAGGTATGTCTTCATTAGCAGCGTGAGAATGTAATAATACAGTAGGCAATACATAAATACATGCTAATAAACTGTGATAATTGTATGAAAAGAAAACGTCTTGAAGCACCCATGTAGCCAAGGACAAATGCACACTATTTCTAGGAAGGACTCTGAGTCCCTGGAGAATAGAACTGGCCCTTGCATAAGTCTTAAATATTTCCTTTTCCCTTAACTGAAGGCTTATGATAAAAATATCCTAAGAAGTTGATTCTTTCTTTTTCTTCCACACACTGTTCTTAACCCTCTAGACTGACCATCCTCATGGGATGAGGAATACCCCTCTCCCCTGAAATCTGGGGTAAACCTATCCTGCTTCACAGGCTGTTTTCTTTATCTGGATCCATTGTGGCATTCCACAAGCAAGCCTGCTTACCGACGACAACATGGTGTGGGAACAAAAGAGAGCTTCTTTTTGAAAAAGCCTGTTTCATGTCCCAGTTTTATTTCCATCTCCTTTACTCTCCCTCTGAAAGTGTTGTCACCTCCTTGGGCCAAGGGGTCTCACTGGGTTGGCCTGGTTTTCTTGAGATCCATGACAGAGTTCCTTCCCCTTGGGGTTGGTGTGGGATTTGTGCTCCCCAAGGAATACCCTGAGACCAATAATCAAGGAAACTATGATAGTGCTGTTCTTCTTCTTCCTTCCATGCTGTTTACTTCTACCCTAACTTCTTGGAATTGGTACGTATCTTTCCAAGGAAAGGAGAGGAAGAAAGTAATGAGAGAAAACAACAACAAAAAAAAAAAAAAAAAAAAAGAGAGGAAGAATACTTCAAATAGAAGGAGAATGGTAAATAGAAAGGATGGCGGGGCGCAGTGGCACATGCCTGTAATTCTAGCACTTTGGGAGGCCAAAGTGGGTGTATCACCTGAGGTCAGGAGTTCAAGACCAGCCTGCCCAATATGGTGAAACCCCATCTCTACTAAAAATATAAAAATTAGCCAGGCGTGGTGGCAGCTGCCTGTAATCCCAGCTACTTGGAAGGCTGAACAGGATAATTACTTGAACCGGGAGGCGGAGGTTGCAGTGAGCAGAGACCGCACCACTGCACTCCAGCCTGGGTGACAAGAGTGAAAATCTGTCTATAAAAAAAAAAGGTCGGGGCGCAGTGGCTCACACCTGTAATGCCAGCACTTTGGGAGGCCGAGGCAGGCAGATCACGAGGTCAGGAGATCGAGACCATCCTGGCTAAAACAGTGAAACCCCATCTCTACTAAAAATATAAAAAATTAGCCAGGCATGGTGGCAGGTGCCTGTAGTCCCAGCTACTTGGGAGGCTGAGGCAGGAGAATGGGGTGAACCCGGGAGGCGGAGCTTGCAATAAGCCAAGATTGCGCCACTGCACTCAAACCTGGGTGACAGAGCGAGACTCCGTCTCAAAAAAAAAAAATTATTTTTCACTGACCCTTTAATGAAAAGGAATAAATTTAAATGGGTGCTGAGCTGAAAGATATCACCACCCCATCTTGCCCCCAAAGATCACTAGATTTAATAATTGTTTATTGAGCAACTGCTATGTTCTAGGCATCGTGCACAAGTTCTGTAGTGCACAAAGACTGTTGTAATTAAACAAACACATTCCATGAACTTGGGAGGGGGTTATCAGCATGCATGTTCCATGTTTTCCATCATTGGTCTAGGCCTGTGGTTTTCAACGTTGGCAACATATTAAAGTCACAAGGAAATAATTTTTTAATAGCAATGCTCAGGCTCCACCCTCAGATATTCTGACTTATTGACTTAGGGTGAAACCAAGACATCACTACATTTTTTGTTTTTGTTTTTTGTTTTTGAGACATAGTCTTGCTCTGCTACCCAGGCCGGAGTGCAGTGGCATGATCTTGGCTCACTGCAACCTCTGCCTCCCAGGTTCAAGCAATTCTCCTGCCTCAGCCTCCTCAGTAACTGGAATTACAGGCACATGCCACCACACCTGACTAATTTTTGTATTTTTAGTAGAGACGGGGTTTCGTCATGTTGGCCAGGGTGGTCTCGAACTCCTGACCTCAAGTGATCCACCCACCTTGGCCTCCCAAAGTGCTGGGATTTCAGGTTTGAGCCACTGCACCTGGCCCAGAGATTGCTAAATTTCTTAAAGGTGATTTTAATGCAGAACCAGGGCTGAGAACCATTGGCCTAGGCAATAGGTAGGGAAGGTGGTCTGATCATTCTGAAAGGTAACCAGTCTAGATATTCCAAAGTCCAAGAAAGGATCTCCCTTCCTATACTCAATTTCCGTTCTGGACAACATACTGACTTAGAACCTTTGGAGGAATTGCTTTCTTTCCCAGCTCCTCTCTCCCAAGCACTGATCTCCACTCCCAACATCTCCCTACATTGAATTCCTCTTGTGGGTGCAATGCTTGGACTGCACTTTCTGTTTAATAATGGGGTTCTCCCATTGACTACATCCCAACCAATATTCCTGCCCTTTTTCTCCAAGCCCCTCCCCTCACAAATAATATATATCCAGAACAGGTTGAAATCTCAGTGTTTGTTGGTAATCTATTATCTATACATTACTCAGCTACCAAACCTACTCCTGTAAAAAAGTAAGAGATATGTTTTTCCTGAGCCAGAAAGGTGAGACCTTGACACGCCCTCACAGTTACACCTTGGGTTGGGAAGGAGCCTTTATTTGCATGACAATTCCTCCTCAAAGAATATCCACACCTCCTTTTCTGAGCCTTCCTTCCTGGCTGAGCTGGTGCTCATCAGGAAACAAAATCTCATCCTAGCCAATGGAACGGGCAGTGCCTTCAAAGTAGGCCAAAGAATTTGGAGCTTGTCTAACCAGAAATTCTTACCCACTCCCAAAAAATGCATATCCTGTTCCTCCAAAGGATGGTAATTAGCACCTGCTTCCACCACTGAGCTCCTGTGGGATCTGGCTACTTGCTCTCACAGCTCCTCTGGTCTCTCTTGGCTCCCTAATGAACCACATCCGTCACATGATGTGCCACCTAATCTAGTAGAGAGGGTGTTGCCGGACTCCGTGAACTTAGGTGTGACTGCCTTAACAAAACCATTAGAGAGTACATAAGAAAGGAAGTGGCTAGAACATAGTTGGGGATGTCATCCAATTAATTTGACAGCCACAAATTCCTTCCCAGAAAGATTATAGCATCATAGAATATTGAAGCTTGGAGAGGACCTTAGAAATGATCTGATCCAGATGTTAACATTTTAGGACTCCTTGCCTCTGGCCTCTGATTAGAATGTGTCAAAAGCAATGGACCTTCTTCCCAGAAAAATATGAGTACACACAAAGTTTTTTCACAACTTCAGAAGGTTGGACTACAAATTCCATTGACTGGGCTTATGAGACCCCTATAGAAGAAGCCTGATACAGTCTAACCCCCTCCCCACCATCCCAGTACACTTATACACATTTTATAGGTGAGGACACTGCAGTCCAGAGAAGAATGAGATTCTCCAAATGACTCATAGATTAGTAGCAGAAACACAAGCTCTAAATTCCTGATTCTAGTCCCATAAGACTCAGCCAAGACCACTGTTCTAACACCTCTTTAGAAGATGTTTCGGAACTGACTTTTTCAGGGACTATTGTCCTTTATCTGAGGATTCCTGTTGGTGGACTTTTCTCTGTGTGCACGTTGTGTCTTATTGACAAAATGGGCAACCAAATTCCTTTTACTGGGCAGCCTCTTCTTAGTCTTATTCTTAGGAGAAATGACTTAATCTACTCAAAATATTTCCAAGCATAACGTCAAGGGATTGGAGAGACTGAGAACCATGTCTTCACCAGAGCACCACCTGGTGGAACACTGAAATAAATTCTATCTAAGCCCAGGGAAATGTCTAGAATGTAGGGAACAGCATTGACCATTTCTTCCATTTTTGATGCCAGTACAGTAGTTTTATCTGGATTTTTTGGCCTGAGTAGTTTTCAAAATATTACCAAATAAAACCGGATTCAAAGATTAAGTGATAACCTGTAAAACTCAAATTATTTCCTCTCTCTTTATACACAATTGATACCTTAGTTCCCCCTGTTAACAACAGATAAATCTAAAAGCAACGGGAAAAAGTATTTCTCTGGGGTAATAAATTGCCAGCTACATTTGTCAATTGGAAAGAACTTCAAGTGAGTTGAGTTTTCTTATGCTGTCCCATTATCTAGAGGTAACGAAATTCTATTTCTATCTCTGCCACCTGGGGTGAATAATCCTGGGTAAATCATTTAATTGCTATCATCTGTGGCTTAGAGATAATTGAAGGTAATGACCGTAACACTTACTAGCTGTATGACTTTGACACTCCAGTACTCAAATTTCCTGTGCCTCAGTTTCCTCTTCTCTAAAATAAGGAAGACAGTCATATCACACATCTGTTAAGGTGGTCATGAGGACTGACTGACACAATGTGGGCTTTGTTGGAAGAGCTCTTCATAGTACCTGGGACATTTCAAGTGACAGACACATTTTTTCTGAAAACATTAGTTGTTGCGGAATTACCTGAGATATACATGTGAAGCACCCTGTGTAATGCCAGGTTCATACTACATACTGAATATTTAGCTTACATTTATAAAGATTGAGTGGGAATGACTCAGTGGTGAGAACATAACCTCACGCATTTCAACATCACATGTGATTTGGCATACTATTAAGACCTAGAAAAATCAGATGTTAGTGAGGGCAGGAAACCAAGAGACTGTCAAGTTCACTTGCTTTTTTTATAGATAATGAAAGTGAGATTCTGAAGCGTGAAGGGATCGTTCAAGGACACACAGCTATGAGTGATAGATCAGAACGAAAACCCAGTGTTCAAACTTTTGGTTTTGTGTCCTATCAGGATGATTAAATGAAAGAAAGAAGGAAAGAAGGAAGGAATGAAAGAAGGAAGGAAGGAAGAAAGGAAGGAAGGAAGGAAAAAAGTAAAGAAAAGAAAGAAGGGGCAAGGGAGGGAGAGAGGAAGGGAAGGAGGGAGAGAAAGAGGAAGGGAGGGAGGGAGAGAGGGAGGAAACACTGAAGAGTTAAATGCACAAAGCGAGGCTTCTTATTAGTCAATTGAGCTCGGTCTGTAAGCTTCGAACACTGGGAATGACATCTCAGGCTTCATCCATGGGCTGAAAGGACCCAGTTTCCAAAGCTCCACCTCAGTAGCCATCAGTCACACTGTTTTCATCTAGAAAGCCTAGGCCAACACCCATCTCTGTGTGTCATCAGACCTCTCTGCCCAGGCAGTATCTGGGCTCCAGGACACATGGCACCATTCCACTTGAGGGCTAGGACCTCCTCAGCAACCAGAAGCTTCACATTTCTGGGTTGGGAAAGCAGAAGTCCAGACACTAAGTTGGCCATTGCCAACATTGAGGAAGGAAGCTTTGCCAGGAAGTTCAAATGTCAGGGACCTAGTTCCTACAGACCATCCCACACCATGGGACAGACTTCAAAAATAATTCCTATGGTCTTTTGATTTGGAAACATTTTCAGATAAAAAAAAAAAAAAAGCCTCATAATCAGTTAAGACAGCTGTCTCTTTCCACTTTAACTTCTGTTCCACCACAATTCCCTTTGTGTTAGGTGCTGTTGAATGGGGGTGAGTGTTTGGGAGATGATATATAGAAGGGAAAGTTGAATTAGAGATGCATTTACTTATTATTTAATGGAAATAGTTAAGTGGTTCATAGTCACATGTATAATGTATAAGAAGTTATCGTTTTCCACTGTAGTGTAGTAATGGCTTCCAGAAATACTCCTGTTGCCGGCTGTGTATACTCATCCAGTGTCTTGACAAGAAGGTACAGGGTCCACCTTGTATCAGGGCATGAATAAGGCCTGCGATACCTGACAAGGCAGCTGTACGGGTGGTGGACAAGACACAGGCTTGAAGGCAGGACTCTGAAGCTAGTCTACAGTGTGTGTAGTTATAAGTGGAGCATTCAGTTCTTGTCAAAATGCAAGTTCTCTGCTAGCAGAATACACCGAGTTTCCCAACATAAACAATTATAAAGGCACCGTGCATTTTTGATGGAGAACAAGTGAAACAAAACATATCACAATTTCTGTGTTTGTAGGGCATGAGCTTGTTGCAGTACTAAAAACTAAAAAAAAAAAAAAATTGGGTGCGCTTGTGTGTAAGATGGGTTTTTGCATTTCATGCATTTCATTTAAAAAAAAATAGATTTTGATCAACCATGCTAGCCCAAAAACTAAATTATCTTTCTATTTTCTATTAAAAATTATATATAAAATCCATTGTTGTATCAAAAGGCAATCAAAGGGAATATAGCCAATCATGTAGGAAAAACGTATAAAACGTATAAAGCAGTTCATTACAAAACATAGTGTTACTTTTTTGGTGTTATATAATGTTGAAGGATTTTCAACATTTAAACATTTGCAATTTCTGGTGATTTAGTTTTTTTTTTTAATTTCAGATAAATGTTTACTTCATTGCTACTTTTATAATAATATCTTCCTCTTCCTCTGGCCCCTGTCAATTAAACTTCAGCCTTACAAAACCTGTATCTGTACCCTGAGTGAGGGCAAATAAAAAGAGGAAGGGCAGGAGAGATAGAGAAAAGAAAGGCAGAGACAGGAGGAGAGAAGAAATGTCCCACAGGATGGAGTCAGTCTCCATGGGATCAACCACTTTGACTGTGACTTGACATCTAAGTAAGACTTTTATCTCCCAGCAGACAAATGATCATTTACTATTTTTCTCTGACTATGCTTTGCAACTGATTTTCCCTGCATAAAAAGCAGGGAAATCTGACTGGGAGTTTATTTTCCGATTCATGCCTAGATATTTGAAGACATGAAGTAATATCCATTTTGCTTCATCTATGGGCCAGATAATCCATCAGTTAATTCTTTAACTGGCTTTCTTAGTGGCAAACACCCTCATTTTTCTCCATTGCCAGGCAGGAGTCCGTAGGATTTTGAGGCATCCCATGAGGAGAGTGGCAGCATGATAAAAGAGATTCAGCTAGTAAAATTAAAAGCAGGCTTTTAAAACTATGGCTCTACAGTATATCAGGAAAAATATGCATTGACATTATCATGCTTCAGTTTCTATTGGTTTTGGTATGACAATCCATTTCTCAGATTTATTCTGAAGAATAATTTACTCAGTAACTATTCTTGAAATTATGAAATTTTCCTTCCTGAATTTCCCTGTGCTCCTTAAGATGTTATTACCAATGGGAAAAACAGGGTGTAGTTACATAATAAAAGTGTGCACCACCCATTCTCTTCTACTCTGGCCAAACAGAACTGTATGTCTGAAAGCACATGTCATGTCTGAAAGTACATGTCTAATAACACGAATCTTTCCCAAATCACAGTGGCTTCACCTGGCTCCTTAGCTCTACTTGAATTTCTTAACTAATTATGAAAAAAGGTAACAGAAATTTTGATTCCACAAAGCAACCACCATGTCTGGAAGATAGGCAAAGACATAATGAATAGTTTTCTGATATTATATGAACTTACATGACAAAATAATATTGTCTGCCTCAAGACTTTATGGCCACTTTGGATTACTATAAGAAAAGGTTAGGTTTGCAGCTCAACACTGCAGCATGCAAAGGGTTAACACCACATGGCACTGGGTTGATGGAAGATTGTAGAGTGTGAGTAAGATTTTCAGATATGAGCAATCACAGGGTAAAGAAATATTCCCCGAGGTTGGGCAAAAGAACATGAAAGAAGATAAGAACTGTCATCCTTTGGCCTCATGCCAGGAACTGAGACAGCTGCCATATGGAACTCTGAATCCACTCAGCGAAACTCAGTGTTGTTCTGAAGTTCTCTGAATATGAAAATAATGTCCCCGCTTGATGAAGAAAGGACAGAAAAGGCCTCCTCAGGGACCTCTTATTCCATGCCTGTGGTTTCTCTGGGAAAGACAATTCCATGCTTGATTATCTCCCTCAGTCATGGCCTACTTGACTGTAAGAAAGAAATCCATTCAAACTGGCAAAAGTAATGGAATAATATTCAGCAAAAAGAATGAATAAAATATTGCTGTATGTAACTACATGGTGAATTCCACAAGCATCATGTTAAGTAAAAGATTCCAAAGACAAAATTGTTCCAAATGAAAACTACAGGATTCCATTTATCCAATAATGCAAAACTAATGTATAGAGTAATATCTAAGGAGAGGCCATCATAGTTGTCTGGGTGGCATGGACAAGAGCTGGAGCAACAGAAATAGAGACAAGTATATGGCCCATCTTGGGAAGAAGATGGCAGTTCTCAAAAAAGGGGTTTGTGAGTGAGGAAGGCAAGGCAAAGACTCTTCCCTGCTTTTCAGGTTTCCTTCCTGAGCAAAAGCAGGAAGTGGAGGTGGTACCAGGTAGCACCTTTTGGCCCAAGGTGAAGAGCCTTTTTATCTGTACCAGTTCCTGGTTACTCACCATTGGCCCTCTCCTCTCATTTGTCAAACAAGTCTGAAGGAACTCTTCTGTGTTACAGCCCACCAAATGCTGTGCTCTGAACAAAGGGAGTGGGGACCCTTACATAATCTAACAATCCAGTTTGAAAAAACAGAACACTGAAAAGATTACAAACTGAAGCAAAACAAGTATAATTTAACAATCCCTCCTGAGTAGCAGAATCAGTCTGAGAAATGTATACCATATTGAAGGAAGGGTTACACTTCAGAGAGAGAGAAAGACACACACACACTACACACACACACACACAGAGAGAGAGATTTATTGTGGCCCTAGAAATGACATTAATAATTCATAAATATTTTATATGTTTTCACAGTAAATATAAACCATTTACATTGATGTGTCTGCTCTTTACACATGCTTTAGAACTGGCAAGGAAGCATAACAGACCCCATGAAGGTAAACAAAGGAAAAAATATTGGTATGATGAAGGAGAGTGGTAGAAGAAAGAGGGAGCTACCAGCTATAGAAGCACCTTGGTGGACCAGCCAGTGACTAAAAGTGAAAGATATATCAATAATGTATACAACCTTCACAAGCAATTGCACACATGCTCTGTTAGCAAATCAACATTCCACCAGTATGCCCTCCCACAAATTATGGCTGTGAATAGACAGTCATAGTTGAGTGAGGAGTGGCACATTAGGAGTATGGGATGGAGGGTAGAGGTAACAGCAGATTACTAAATTGTGGCTTAACATTGAATAAAAAAAAAAAAAAAGACCAATACACTAGACCCAGGCCCATGACATTCTGCATCTGCTTGTCTTTTAAACCACTAGCAGGAAGATGCTGGGGTGTCAAGACTGGACCCCTCAGGAACCAAAAACTTTTGGCAGCAGACAGCAAAAATCTCAGAACTACCGAAAAGTATAAGACTTGAGAACAAACATTGCAACTCATATGCTGGGTTATTTGTTGGTTTCCTTTTAAATCCTTCCCATGCCCTTCCTTTGCAAGCTCCATTTCCTGGACTCTCTTGCCAAGTGGCTTCTGGTTTGGTTTAGTCAACGAAAGCCACTGGAGAGATTGGAGGACAGACAGAAGGAGGAAGCCAGGTTTTTATCCCTTTTCCTCTGTGTTTCAGACATGGGCTCTGGCAGGGGCTGTGTCTCAAGCTTGGTTCCTGCTCCCAACAGGAAACCTCTGCTATCGATGAGCTCCTGTGGATGGCTCTGATTCTTGGGTTCTAATTAATCCAATTATTCTCTTTATCCCTCTTGTCCTACTAGCAGTAGTAGTGAATTCAAGCTGTTGCCTTATTGGTCTTTGGTTTTTTACTACTTTCAACACCATTGTATCTAGTTCCCCATATTAAATTCTTTCTACCTGACTACCTGGAATGACCTCCGTGCTCCTGAGTGAACTTTGACCGATCCAACCAGAAAGTCCTTCTTCTGCGGGATAATGTGTGTTTATCAGGCTATTCCCAGACAGGAATTTCCATTCGGAGTTATTGGAAGAAGGAGGCCATGGAGGATTGCATAGAATTCCACAGTAACTGTTTTCATATTTTTAAAGAGAGTTAGACAGTACTAGGAAAGGCATCAAAGATCACTGGGTAAAGTGGCAGATGGGCTTGTGAGAGGAACAAAAGATTTCTGGCTCCTACACTGGAAATAGGGAAAGATACCTTACAATTGGCAACCTGCGCCAGACACCATTGGGTACCAGAAGTACATGATTTTGTAAGGAGTGTAAAAGCAAGTGATGCAGGCAAGGAATAAAATGAACTGTGACTTGGAACACACTAGGGAAATATGGGAATAGACTGTCTCACACACAGGAACACAACAGAACTACATCAGCTTAGAGGGGCATTGCCTTGAGGTGTCTCATGAGAGAAGGCTGAGAATTTGAAGTCACTGTTATGAAGCTCTCCCAAACTGCTTATATCCTTACCATGGCTGCTATTTTAGCTCCTGCAGGTGGCAGAGGGCTTCCCAACCTGATTACAAATTCTCCATCGTAGGAAGGAGAAGTCCTAAAATCAGGTCCAACCATCTCTTCATTTGTAATGTGTCTCGCACTAACCAGGCTGGTCCTGGGTCTCCTTTCCCACAGATTCACCACGTATCCTTTCCATCACCTGCTCGCTATTGTGGAAGAAGGAGGCTGATCCCACCAGGATGGAGTTTCCAGCATCCCACATTATCTTGCTTCTGAATGGGTTTGGCCCATGGGAGCCACTACTAAGAGACCAGAGAGTGACAGGAAGGAAAATATTAATAGTATTTCTCTCTGACTTTTACTCCTTCTCCATTTTGGACAGCACCCCTGCCATGGCTGTGTTTTCCTGTTGGTTGCAGCTCTTTCTTGCAGTGCTTCTATCTTTCACCATGTGATCCCAGTCTTTAAGCATCAGTAAAGCCACCTCTTTCCTCTGTCCTTCTGGCCAGCGGGTGGTAGAGGATTCTAACTGTTACTAATTCCCAGGTTGCCTTTTGTACCTTGTGTGGCTTCCAGAGCTTCCATCATCTGAGTAACTAATTTCTTGCATTGTATTTTTTCTGTTTCAAATACTCAAGTGGTTTGTAATCCCTAGTTTGACCTTGATGGATACAGTAACACTATTTAGATGTTACAAAGGCCAGAGAGAATTAAGCCAAGTAAAGCAGTAACAGGCAACTACAGTTCTAGACCTCAGATCCAAAAAGCTAGGTTTATACATTTTCCCTGAAGTTGAAAATGTATACATGGCTAATTTTCTACCTTCAGTCCTCCAAGCCAGAAACCATCAAAACAAGAAGTTACCAGAAAATTTTATAATATTAGGGTTTTCTCTTCCTATATCTGAGAATTAAAAGAATTAAAATTGATCTTTTATTACTACTTCTCTATTTTATGAGTAAGGGCATGGTAGAAGTTCAAGGTTTAGAGCACTTAGGTAGCTGTGGCTCTATGCTGCTCAGCAGGTTAGATTTTAAGGTTTCAAATCTTTGGACACCTATTCAAAAAGAGAATATCGCTTGTGTCCATTCTGTCTTGCTTAGTACAGATTTCTGCTTGACTGACTTCCAATAGCTGAACAAATCCCTAGCCGATGAAAAAAACCTCGTGTAAACTCATCATAAGGTCTTGACCACCTAGCAGAGAGAAAATGAAGAAACTTCTAGTCTACAATGATATGAAACACTTTTTTGTGTAAAGCTCTGGGAATGGAGGGATGGAGAGAAAAATGGAAGATAGAACATTGGGAGAAAAGCAAGCAAGTGTTGTAGAGAGTCTCCAATGACCATGCTGCATGACTAAATGCAGAAATAATAAAAGAACTAGGCATCTTGTGGTGTGAGCCCAGTCAAAGATGGTAGGTATCAGAAACCCATCAGCTTCATCTGCAAGAAGACTAAAGGAAACTCCAAGATAAGCTCAGAATCTTCCCTTAACAAGAGCACCCGAGTTCCTTTCACTATTGTGAGCACTAAGAATTAAGATCATTGGAGAACTTCACCCATGCAAAGAATCCTTCTCCAACTTGAGAAAAGATGGATCATGAGCTTTTGGGGAAAAGATTTGAAGTTCCAGGTGGGATCCAACCCAACCAATTGGGAGCAGTGAGAGTGGAAATAGGAGGAGGGATAAAGCCGGTAATTCAGTGTTCAAAGCATGGACTTTGCAGATTCCCCAACTGCCTGTAGAATGGGATGAGAGGTGGAGGATAAAGCTACTAGCTAGGAGTAAGTAGTTTCCTTCCCATATCTCAGTTGTTGGCTAAGCATAAAGCGTTTTTCTACCTTTTGGGAAATGTTCTAAGAGTCTTGTTGGTTAGAGAACAATTTAAGAGATATCTGAAATAACACCAGTTTATCCCAGTCTCATAGTCTGAACATGGTACTAATTGTGGTGGGGTTGAGAATTTCAAGATTAGAATGTGTGTGGAACACAGAAACACTAAATAAGATTGGTGATTACACCAGCTTCGGGTTTAAAATGTATAAGAATACCTGACAGAGGAGACAGAAGTTCCCAGCATCAAGCTGTAAGTACTGGATATTACAGGCGACCCTCGCTGAATAAGATAAAGATACTGTTTTGAGTCAATGTGAGGTCTTTCCAGTGTGCCCTTCAGCAAGCATGGCTAAAACTACCCCTGGGGAGGCATTGGGTGTGCTTCATCCCAGTGAGGATTGTGGGACACCAGTTGTAGCTGGGTCTAGGAGAAATTTCTTCCCCCAACCTCTGGTGGCACCACACTGATGTTCATTGAAGAATTATAAAGTATCTTATCAGCGATTACACTGTTACGGCTAAACTGCCTACAATGTGTGTTTTAAAATACAGAATTCTCCAGGTTGTTTTTTCTACAGGGAAACCACTAGGAGTAGCCTCAGAAACAGAGGCGTCCTCAAAACCATTTGAAGAGAAATGCAGGAAAGCCAAGAAACCAGAATTGATGCTAGTGAATATTCTGTTGGGAATTTCTTGCCTTAAAGTAAGCGACTGTGTTTAAGTGTTTAGAATTCACCTTGCAAAATATGTATGGATAACAATCTGTCCTGTATATCCTTACTAATGTTAAGATGAACATTATGAAGCAGCGTAATGAATGATCATGTCTGAACCTCTTACTGATCAGAGTTAAGCAGCAGAGATGCAGACATTCTGTCTGGTAAGTCCCATCACCTGGCAACTGACACCACATCTAACAGATGTTTGAGAGGGGCTTCTACCTCTGGAGACCACATAGCCTGGAGCGCCCTCCGTAGGCTTCAAGCCTTCTCTTGCTATCTCAGATGGTCCAGAGGGGCCATATAGAACTTAGTGAGATCATATGGAGCTATATATAGTCAACAGCAGAGGAAAAGAGATGGTCAGATGGTAAGACCAGTTTCAGAAGTTGTAAGAATAGAATTGCAAATGGTAAGAATTTCATGAATGGCATAGGGTACTAAGGAACCCTGCAAATTGTTGAAGTGCTTGCTTGGTACTGAACCAAAACACACTCTCCCATACTTGGGAAGGTCATGTACAGCAGAGCAAATTAAGTTGTGGTTTTGCCCAAAATGGTAAAGGACACAAGCAAAATGGACACTTATTCTTGAATTCATTAGAAATCACAGACTACCAAAGTAACCTAATTGGAGGTAATTGAGACCAAAAAAAAAAAAAACAACAAAACACAGAAATAGTATGCATTGACGTTTTTAAAATTTTTATAAAATTCAACTTTTTAAATTTAATTCAATTGTAAAAACTATGCA
>NW_012115121.1:3704833-3716008 GCF_000951035.1 Colobus angolensis palliatus
AACCAACACCACAATCAAAATTCAGAAAAGTTCCATCATCTCAAAAAAGTTGCTCACACTACCTCTTTGTAGTCACACTTTCCAGTCATACCTAATCTCTGGCAGCCTCTAATCTGTTCTCTATCCTTACAGTCTTCTCTTTATGAGATTTTAATATAAATAGTATTATATAATATTTAATCTTTGAGACTGACTTTTTTCATTCAACAGAATGCCTTTAAGATACATTCAAGTTGTTTCAGGCACAATAGTTCAATTCTTTTCATCACTGAGTAGTATTCCATTGTATAGATGTACCACAATTTCTTTATCACCTGCTGAAGTATCTCTGGGCTGTTTACAGCTTTTGGCAATTATGAATAAAGCTGCTTTAAATATTCACATGCAGATTTTGGCATGAACATAAGTCTTCATTTCGCTAGGTTAAATACCTAGGAGTGAGATGGCTGAGTCATGTGATAAGTGTATGTTTAATGATATAAGAAGGTGCCACACTATTTTCCAGAGCTGCTGTGTCATTTCGTATTTCCATTAGCAATGTGTGAGAGTTCCAGCTTTTCTACATCCTTGTCACGCTTGATATTGTCAGTACTGTTTATTTTAGCTATCTAATAGGTGTGTGGTGGTATTTCATTGTAGCTTTAATTTGTATTTTTAATGGTTAATGGTGTCAAACATCTTTTCATAGGCACGTTTACCATCCCTATTATCCCTTTTGGCTCAAAGGTGATATAAGTTCAAATCTGTTCAGTTTTTATTAAGTGTGTGTTTGTTTTGTTAATATTGAGTGTTGAGAGTTCTATGTATATTCTGGGTACAAGTCCTCTGTCCAATATATGATTTGCACATAGTTTTCCCAATCCATGGCTTAACTTTTCAATTTCTTAATGGTGTTTCTTGAAGCAAAAAAAAAAAAAAAAATCAATTTTAATAAAGTCCAATTTATTTTTTCTTTTATGAGTCATGCTTTTGGTCTCATGTCTGAGAATGCTTTGCAGAAATGTCCATTTTGCTCCAAATTACAAAGATTTTCTCCTATGTTTCCTTCCAAAAGTTTCTATTATAGCTGTCTGCAATAAAATAATTAGGCAAAAATTATCGAGTATTTTCTCTGATATTCAATTGATGATATGGAATTTATAATAATTATAGTACTAAATTATGTATTTTAGTTATTCTAATTTCTGTTAATTCCTTTTATATCAGTAAAATTAATAATAAAACATATATATACTTTATTACAAAGTATATACACTACACACACACGTATATGTGTGTGTGTGGTATGTGTGTGCGTACATACACTTTTTCTGGAGAGCTGTTTATTAAACATTTGCCAACACAGCACTCTTCTGAGAGCACTACTGTGAGGTATACACTGGTGATTTTAAGCATGGATTTTGTATTTTGGCACAACTAGATTCTACTTCTATGGGCACTATTTACTGGTTGTTTAACTTCATGTGAGTTAAGCTTTCTAGACCATGGTTTCATTATATGTAAAGTAAGCAAATGGGCATAACACTGACTTTGCAGGTTGTTTTTGCAGATTAAATCATCTAATTTTTTTGCGTAGGGCTTAGCACAATACCTGGCACACAACAAATTTTCAGTAAATGGCAATTAGTATATATCTGACCATATTTCAAAACCTGATGTTTATAAATGATCCCATTAGGTTGTATAAGAAAGACTATGTTTGGTCAAATATATTTTATTTAAAAAGATAAGAAAGAAAGCAATGTGTTTTAGACTTAACCACTGCGATTTCAACTAATGTAGCTAAAATTAAAATTTAACTTAAGTACTTAAAAGAGTATATAGTATATAGAAGCTGCCTAGAAAAATCCCTTTGGCAAACAATTATAAATTACTTCTGTTGATTTTATGGTTCACAAAGTGTGTTCTAACAAACCAACCTCATCAGCTCTCCACAACCAACAGAACCCAGTTGACCGTAAGCATTTCTACAGTTTCTGATCCAATCAGGAGCTCTTTTTATTTTATGGTAAACCAGAAGTGACTTTTCCTTGCCTTTATACAGCAAATTAAAGCTGCCCTAGGACTTTTTGACCTCAAGGGAAGCTGACTGGCTCAAGGGAATTCTAAGGAACTCCTCTCCCTGCTGTCCTTATTAACCTGTAACCAGCAAGGGAGCTGCTTTTCCTGTTCACCAATTGCCTTTGTACCAAAATGTTCCCTCCCCTCAGACACCCTCTGAGCCTCACTATAAAATGAGAACAAGATAACAGGAAGTGAGGAAAACTGGTTGGTGCTGTGGTCAACAACACAGAGGTTAATGTGTCACTAAAGGAAGTTTCAAAAAGACAACATTTAAGATAGTGCAGTGGTTCCCCATGGTTTAGAACAGTTTCAGGACTTTGTGCTAGTTGTTCTTATGCAGAAATACTTTCCTAACAGTCATGTGAAACAAATACGCTGATGTGTGGATTTGTTTGTATTTGCGTTTGAGTTTGTATGTATTTGTATATATCCATGGCCATACTTATCCGTATATACAGATTATGTGTGTCTATGTTAAAAAGGCATTTTAATGATGTTTCTTTTACATCAAACACAAAGGATACTCTATTTGATATGTGTGTTTACTAGAGAATATATTGAAAGATTACTTTGCCCCTGGGCAATAAAGGCTTAGCCAAGGCTTACTTCATTTTTGCTTATACCAAGTATCTAAGAAAAAACTAGATTGGCCTCTGGATGCTGTATATACACTCTGGATATGATATAGTCAACTTTTATCTATAATAAACAGGATGTGAATTATGGAAAAATATATTGTTTCTATTTGACTTTAGATACATTATATAACTTGCTTGCCAACAAATTGTCTGTTCTTCTTGTGGGCATCTTCCTCTGGTTATATAGTTACTGTCAATGACTAGCATTGAAAATAGACACCCAGAAATATTCAAGCAGTGCATGATACAGTGGGACAATGATCACTGAGGCAGTTTAGCTTTTATAAAACAGCAGAGAATTACATTAGCTTTTTAGGTGGTTAATAAATAATTGAATTTGTAGATAACTAAAACTTTCATGCTTTGGCATTGAAGTAAATAGCTCCAACATTACTTACATAACTGAGATTTTGATGCGAATGATAAACTTTCCTTCTATTCTGATTAAATTTAATTGTGTTAGTTTAAGCCCACTCCAGTAGCTTATTGAAATCATTTGAACTTCCATCCTGTCAATATTATTAATAGCTATATCTCTCAGTTTTGTGCCACCTCTAAATTGAATAATCATGTTTTAAAAGATGTTCATTATTTTTGTCTACTCAAAATCCCCCTTTTTTGTAACAAAACCTCAATGATTTTTTGAGTACTATGTCTTCTCTTTATCCAGGTGGTTTGGGGGGAGCTTACTTACCCCCCTGGCTCCATGGGTGGGTACATGATTTTGGCTTGACTAACCAGAACACTCCATCAGCTTGGACACTGGTAATTGATTCAAGATTGAACACATATACCGATGCAGACAATAGGAGTCATCTCAGGGCTTCTGCTGGGAAAACTTTCCTTGTCTGAAGTTGCCAACCTGATGGAATGTAAGAATAGAGTCATGGAGCCATCCTTAATGCCATATGGAGATGGTTTTATAGCATAAAGCCAACAGAGAGGAAGCAGAGCCAAGAGAGGGTGAGAAAAGGACAACATTTTTATCACATCGGTCAAGTTTCATAATCCAAGCTGTGCTTGCAGCCTCACTTCTGACATTTTCTGGTTGAATTTCTGTCACTTGCAACTACAAGAGTCTTAACTCTTTTATTTTTCTCACTCAAGTGATTATTATAATGCTGAACTGGAAAAGAGTATAGCACTCTTGGTCCAGGGAGCAATCCTCACTGAGATTCAATGATAGTTTTAATATTCTACCAGCTATGAACATATACTATCTGCCAGCTTCCATTTTTCTATCTTTTTGCAAGGGTATCATGAGAAACTCTTCCAAGGACCTTGATGAATGAATCACATACATGGTATCTACTTGTCCAAAAACACTTTTTAAAAATGAAAGAGGCAAGTATGTCATGAATCCAACCTATTTTTCAACTGTTGAGGACAATTGCCAATTTTTTTTGTGGCCTAGAATCCTGTTTTCTTTCCAAAATGCACACTGATTTCCTTTTAGAGAATGAACTGTAACCCTCTACTTCTGTAGGCTTGGCAGACAGGCAAACCCAGCTTCCTTCCTCAGACCATGATGGCCCAAGAATTCAGAACCGCTTTTTATCTGCCCTGATAGAACAAGAGCACAGCTTGGGAATAGGCTTGGTCAATCAGAGCTTCTCTCTTGAGACTGAATTTTGAGTAGTCAACATTAGGATCAAGCATATGGTTGTCTGCTCTTTTTAATTATGGAGCACACACCAGCATTTTCTTTCTGCAAGATGGGCCTTCTGACTTTCTGATTCCTGTAAACTAACTGATAGATAAAATGCTACTACCTGTTTTTCTAAGAGCTCATAAACCTGTTTAATAATCAAATCTAAAATTGTTCCAGGAATTTCTTTAATTCACTGGTTGCCCTAACCCATCTTTTTTTCTCCTTGAAAATGTGGAGACGTTTTATCTTTCCTAGTATGTAGTAACCTCTTTAACTATTTATAATTTCCCAAAGACTGGTGACAGAGATTCTGAATACCACATGCAGCACTCTTATACTCCTGGATGGATTTCACTCGAAGATTTGAGTTTGTTAAAGAAATCTTATGATATCTTCCTGGGTTCTTCTCTAACTTTGCTTCAACTGACTTCGGATAATTTTATAAACCTTTTAAACTTTAGGTTATTATTTTTTTTTTTTTCAAGAAAAAGAAGAATAGAAAGGTAGGCTGGGCACGATGGCTTATGCCTGTAATCCCAGAACTTTGGGAAGCCAAGGCAGGTGGATCACTTGAGCTCAGGGGTTTGAGACCAGCCCAGGCAACATGGTGAAACCCCATCTCTACCAAAAATACAAAAACTTAGCTGGGCAGGGTGACATTCATCTATGGTCCCAGCTACTTGGGAGGCTGAGGTAGGAAGATCACTTGAGGCTGGGGGTGGAGGTAGCAGTGAGTTGTGATCATGCCACTGGGTGACAAAATGAGACTCCATCTTAAAAACAAAATAAAACAAAAGAATAGAAAGGTTAGCTATTGCTCCAACCTGAAATAAAAGCTTTTGCCTCAGTCATACTGAGTTTATCACTGACTTGTTTAACCTTGAGCAAGTTTGCTTAATCATGGTAAGGTTCAAGTTTTTAACTCTTAAATTGGAGATAGCTCTACTTTATATGGTTTGCTAAAGGAAATGGATACGGCAGAAATTCACTAGATGCAAGTTCCCACTCTCCTGTCCTACAAGCAGCATGTTTCTGATGTCTGCCTTCTACATACATAGTTTCCAAGGCCTTTCTCTTGGATTTAGGGCTTCCTTCAAGACATAAAACACTCTAGGATTCAGTTTTCCCTTGTTTGAGACTGGGCTGGCAATAGCTGTTATTTCCTTGGTATGTGCTTTTAGTTATAAATCCTGATTTCAGTGAGAAGTTCCCCAAGAATTTAGACATAAGAATAAGTTTGGACAACTGAGAGCTTACATGATGTAAAATCACTAAGGAAGGACCAAAGCAAAGATGAGCAAAGCCATCCTCACACTGCTACTTTATGTGCCTCTTAGGCCAGTGATTTCCATATTGTGGGATTTCATAAATCAGTTTAAAAATAAAATCCAGGGTTGCCAATTATAAATTTGCCAAGTAAGGACATGAAAAGTACAAATAATAAAATATTATGAAGGATGACACCCCATCCCCCATGGACCAGGGAATAAGATGGCTCCATGGTGAGCATCTAATCAAACCATTATAAGCTGTGATGTCAGGGCTCTCTTAGTCTTTGTGTGTTTGGAAGAGCAACAATGGGATATAGCTGAGCATGACACATTTCCTATTTAAGAGAAATCCAAGCAGTCACAGTTTTAAGATGGGTGTGGACAGGAGGCTGAGGCATTGAGGATGTAAAGGAAGTAACCTTATTTCACATAGTAAAGAGAAGATCTTGTGGCCAAGCTTGTTTGTTGAGAGGCAGCCTTGCTCATTATGGGGTGGTGGAGGAATGCCTTTCTTTGTGCCTGTGAACTCAGTTCATAAATTGTAAACTGGTTAACTAGGGACCTAATCTACTGTGAATTTTTTTGGGCCTACATGCTTTTAAAATTGAATATTTTTAGACTGGTATGAGAATACTTTTTGGTTCAACAAAAATTATATTGCTTTTTATATTCTAGTTGTTCCACTTCACTCAACAATATTGTTGTTCAGGTCCTTAAGTATATGACTCTTCTCCACATAGTTTAGACCGGGCATTGATCAACTTTGTCTGTAAAGGGCCAGATAATGAATATAATAGACTTTGTGAACTATACAACCTCTATTACAACTACTCATCTTTGCCATTGTAGCACAAAAGCAGCCATAGCAATAGGTAAATTAGTGGGTGTGGTTGTGTTCCAATAAAATTTCATTCACAAAAGTAGGGAATGATTCCAGTTTGGCCCCAAGATCTAGTTTGCTAATCCCTGGTGTAGACTAAAGACTTCTTGATACTGTTCAATTTTAGAAAATGTTTTGTGATATGAGAAGATATATGTGAATATGTATGCCAGTCTGATTGGTTAATCAGAAGGATAAATGGATGTATCGCTAAGTCATCTGATTGGATTTTTCAGCTGGACCTGTGTGCATCCATGGCTGCCTTGAACAACTTACTATAACCCTTTACCATAGGGTGTTATTCTAAGCTGAATAAATCAGATTTAGGAAAATGCAATATAATTGATAGAGGTCTGTGATACTGTAAAATATATATTTGATCTTTGACCCAATTTCTTGACATACAGCTCCTAAAATCTTTGGAATCTCCAAGGTGATGTTTTTCGCTAGAGAGTTGACTGATGAGTGGCAGGCTCTCGGTAGCTTCAGGATGGGGGCTGGTCATGAGGAATACAAGCCAGGGTTAGAGGATTGGGACTTTTAGCCCCACCCCTAAACTCTGGGGAGAGGCGGGAAGAGTGGTTGAAAGTTAAGTTGATCATCACTGACCAATGGTCAATGCTTAAATAAAACATGCCTGTGTAATGAAGCCTCCATAAAAGCACAAAAGGACAGGGTTTGGGGAGCTTCCAGATAGCTGAACACATAGAGATTCCTAGAGGGTGCCATGCTCAAGCAGAGCATGGAAGCTCTGTGCCCCTTTTCCTGTACCTCACTCTATGCATCTCTATGACCTTTGTAATACCTTTGTAATAAACTGGTAAATGTAAGTAGATGTTTCACTGAGTTCTATGAGATGCTCCAGCAATTTAATTAAACCCAATGGAGGTATTGTGTAACCCCAACTTGAAGCTGGTGGGCCAGACATTCAGAGGCCTAGACTTGTGGCTATCATCTGAAGGAGGGGAAGTCTTGTGAGACTGAGCCCTCAACCTGTGGATTCTGATGCTATCTTCAAGTAGATAGTGTCAGAATTAAACTGGAGGATACCTGGTTGGCATCTGCTGCAGAATTGATTGCTTGCTTGGTGTGTGGAGAAAAACCCACACACATTTGGTCACAGATGTCTTCTGTGTTGATTGGTGTGAGAGCAGAGAAAAAATAGTTGGAGTTGTTTTTCCACTCACAAGGTCATCATGGAGAAGAATGCGTAAAAATAGAATTTAGAAAAAGTAGTATTTTGAAGAAAGGTCTCAATTTAAAATCAGGAAAGTAAGGTTAAGTAAAACAGACATCCTTAAGGAGAGACCACATAAGGAATTTAATTCACCAGTAGCTTTTCTCTTGAGCCCCATAGACATCATATTTAATGTGCAATTTTGTGTCTTTCTTCATCTATTATTATTTTTAGAGGTCTCAAATGCTCAGGAAAACTCATTTGGGTCAGACTACTAGAGTTCACTATTAGAGTGAACTGAGGTATGACCTTTCCAGGACAAGCTAATAATACAGCTGCCATTTATGATTCTCCCTCATTTTCCCCTTCTGTAGTGGTTTCAGAGGCCATGTGTTGAAGATGGCAGAGCTACAAGATGGAAAAAGCCTGAGTATCCAAGGTAGCTCATGGAAGAGACCCAACTAACTGAGCTGCCCAGAAGTTTACATGAGTGAGAAATAAATTTTTATTATGTTAAGCTGCTGAGATTGGAGACGGAATGTTTGGCAGCTCATCTTCTCTAATAGATGGATATACAGCGACAACTTCGTATGTTTGTGGAATGGAGAATAAGAGAACAGATCAAGAAGGAAGCAATTATAATCTGTAAAAGGAGAGGCAGCCAACCAAGGGGCTCTAATCACAATCTACTTGTGTCATAGTTCATTTGGATATAGAGGCTGGACAAGATACTAAGGAACAACTGACAGGTGGATGTAGAAAGACACCCAGGAATGATGACTGTTGAAGGGGAGAAGGTGATGTATGATATGCCTGTACAAACAAAGTGAGACACCTCTGTCGGGGTTTGTATATGTGTGTCTTTATTTTTCTCATTTTCCCATAGACGATTAAAAACTTCATCAGGGGTGAATTTCTGTTTAGAGAAGTATTTGGAAACAATCTCATGCCAACTGAATGGTTTTTACAGAAGGGCTTGATCAGTCGTGGAAAACAGAAAGAAAAGAGTAACAGAGACCATCATCGGTTATGCCTGTCCAGCACCTTCCAGGGAGGAGAAGGACGTGATCAGTCATCTTTGGGTATATCCCCTCCCACTAGCAAAATATCCTTGACATGAAAGTGGACGCAGGAAGTGGCTAGCCACTGGACTTTTGGTGGTCTGGTCCTGTTGATAAAACCATTCTCACTGTAATGTAGGTGAATCAGGCTATTTTACCTGTCATTAAATATTTAATTCATCCAGTTCCTCTTGTTCTGATTCCAGAATGTATAGGCCATGATTATCTCAAAGTTTCTGTCTCTTCAATATTTATAGTATTCATTATAAATTGTAATTGGTATTTTATTTTTATGCCATCTTATGAGTTGGAGTAACATAATCTTTAGCGCTGAAAGATGGAATTGCCCTCAATGAATTAGCAAGTTCAGTTTCTTAGTTTGCAAAGTTGAGTTCTACACTCTAGACTGTGGTGCTATCACCAAAAAAGCAAAAGCCACCCAAAGGATTGGTTAGCAGACAGAATTTCCTCCCATGTCTTACATAGAGTATACACCACACTTATCTGATATGAGCACTGTTTTTATTTGCTTTTCTACAGTCTTATCTTTCCACATAATCTTCATCATTAGGAATGCTTCAGTTGCATGTAACAGAAAATCCAACTTTAAACATTAAGGAGCTCCAGAATGATCAGTTACAGATGATCCCTATAGGTCTTCCGGGCTCTGTATATGATCATTGTTTCTCTCACCAAGAAGGGGCTGCATAATTTGGGTTTACATAAATAAAACGTGGATGAAGTGAGATATGACCTTTCCAGGGCAGGATGGAACAGCTGCCATTTCCTTTCCTATTGAATCTGGGCTGGCCTTGTAATGTGTTTTGACCAATTGAATGTGCTACACGAATGGTCTGGTACTTAAGAATCCTGACAGCTTTCTGTTTCACCCCTTTTTACCTTTCTGGCGGTTATACATTACAGCAGCCATGGAAATAAGCCTGGAGAAACCATGCGGAATGAGAAAGGTGCACCCAGCCCTGGTTGTTCTGTCCACCCCAGTTGAATGAAGCCACGTGGAAATGTGAGTGAAGCCATCTTGGATGTTTTAGTCCAAGTGAAATCCATAACTGAATTTATTTGCATTAATGATCTAGGTGATGCCATATGGAGCAGAACTACAAGAGATAAGCTCAGCCAATGACCAGAAGTATGAGAAACAAATGTTGATTTTTAACCCACCAAGTTTTGGGTTGGTTTTACATAATAATAAGCAAACCTTTAAATTCCCCTTATATTTCTGTGTTCAGAGTGACTTACCTGTGCTATCACTTTTTAATATCTTTAGGGGAAATAATCGTGTTTTCCTTATAAGGATGTTGTGAGAATTGTGTCCATGTGCATAAAGAACTTAGTACAACTTTAGAATCATAGCTGTTACTATAAAGACAAATCTTTGTTCAAACATGGTAAATGGAATACCTCTTGCAGTGGGTCAGTTACAGGTGAAGAAAAACATGTTTATGTAGCGTATTTCTTAGCGTTCTAGGACGTATACAACTTTGCCGTTTTAAGGATAAATATATTAAATGTTGAATGTTATACCTAGCCTGTAAACTTCAGGGAAAATTAATACTATAATGGAGTCATCTTTTTTATGGTCACAATGAGTACTTCACAGTGTTTTGAGGTCCTCTGGTAATAAACATAATTTTATGCGTTTTTATTTTCCAAACAATTTTTATGGATATTAACAATGCTATTCTGGTAAATAGTTTTCAACTTGTTAAAGAGGAAATAAAACTCTGATTTGAAGTGTTTGCCAAATTCTACAGGATAAATTCTTCTACCATGACCAATTTCAACCCACCAAGACAATGTGACTCGGCCAGAAGTTGGGAAGAGATGCTCAGTAGAACACCATCACATAGTATTTCTATTATATAGATACAATAGACCTAATCTCAACAGTATAGATTCTGGTAAAATATAGCACAAAAGTAAGAGGAGATGAATTTTTGAGAATTTACTCTTTGTTTTTATAACTTATTTAATTGTAAGATTAGATGATTTAATTTTTAAGAATAGCTATGTTTAACAACCAATCCTCAAAATTTCTTAAATTTTAGCAGTTTCCTCTCTTGCACCACTGTAGGCTGGCTGCAACACATCATTCTGTGCTAATTATTGTACAGAATGTGAAGATAAGTGACTAAATTTAAGTATTTACCGAGTTCCCATTTTATGTAAGTCATGTCCACAAACATTATTTCACTTCTCTATATATGGGAGGTTGGGGTAGTTTATTATCTCATTTTTTCTGAAGAGGAAACTGAGGCCCAGAGATGTTAACAAAGAAACCAAAGTCATAACCGACAAAAGTTATATAGGAAAAGAGCGGGGGTGGAGCAAGATGGCCGAATAGGAACAGCTGCAGTCTCCAACTCCCAGCGCGAAGGACACAGAAGACCGGTGATTTCTGCATTTTGAACT
>NW_012115121.1:3721803-3800705 GCF_000951035.1 Colobus angolensis palliatus
AAAAAAAAAAAAGGAAAAGAGCAAGAGTCATATACTGAGTTGTGGGGCCTAGGACAAGTAAAAATAATAGTTGGCATTGTAAACACTATGTTGAGTATATGTTAATTCATTTAATCTTTAAAACGAGTATAAGATAAGCATCTTTTTATCCCTTTCTGATGAGAAAATTGAGGGTCAGAAGGTTGCCTCAAGTTACACAGGTAGTAAGTGGTGCAGCTTGGGTAGAATCCCAGCTAGTCTGTGACCAGAGCCCACATGCTCATCCTCTGAATGCCTCATTTCAAGGGAGTAGCTGTTAGTCAGCTTGGGTAAACTGCTATGTGGCAATGTGGGCCAGTGTTGCCAGATCTTCTAATTTATCAAGAAAAAGACGGAAATATGAACATTTATGTGAAATACCCTGATCTTTTCTAAATTCTGCAAAGTCCTTGGGCAACAGATCTTTGGCTATTTCCCTCCATTCATTACTTTCTTCCTCTTTTTTGATGTTCTAGTATATGGATGTTGACCTTCTACTTTATCCACCATGCCTGTTAACATTGATATAAATACTTTCATCTCCTTGTCCATTCCTAATGCCTTCTGATAGAGTTTTTCAGCACTATCTTCTGGCTCAATGAATCACTCTTTATCTCTAACCATTTTTTAGTTCAACCCAGTCAATCAGTTTGGTTTTCTACAGCAGTGGTTTTCAGACTTGAGTGCTTCAGAATCCCCTGGGAATATACCCTAAAATACAGATGCCTGGATTCCAGTCCAGGAGTTTCCGATTCAGTAGATCTAGGGTGGGTGCAAGACTATGAATTTCTAACAAGTTTGCAGGTGATGCCAGTGTTGTAGCTCCGGGGATTACATTTTAGGAACTGCTGCTTTAGCACAACTCTTCTGTGTTTCGTAACTCACATTTACAATTGAATTGTCTTTATTACTGCTTATTTCTGTTCCATTTTACCAAGTCTTGCCATATCACTTTGAAAAAGTTCACTTAACATTAAAATTCTATTCTGATGTATTAATTCAATTTTGTACAATATAATCTATCCAGGAGTTTTGCTTTTCTGTTTTTATATATAGTATCTTTACATATACATATGTGTGTATAAGTACACATATATTTAAGTGTATACTTATACTGAAATATAAATGTCAATATACATATATACATATGTTATCCTCTTCTGTGGTGTTTTTCCCAGGGAGTATCCCCAAAGTGTGCCTGTGGGAAGAGATAAGAGCAGGTCCCAGCCTGTGCCACTCTGGGGGATTTTTGAGAACAGATTAAGTGGCTGCATCTAAAAAAATAATCCTGAAACTCTGGGAGGGACGACTCTCTATTTGCCACCTCACCACCAGGCAACCTTCCTATACCTCTTCCCAGAGCATGGATCTCATTTCCATGCTACTGGTAAACACCTGTCACCCAGGTGGGGGGGACAGGAGATGGGAGGAGGAAATTCTCGGGGGCTGTAGATCTCATTGAGCTTGGTATGCACCATCTCCCCCTTTAGCCCAGTCTAAGTCCAATACTGATGACTGCCATCCAGCCTGGGCCTGCATTGCTGATGCCACCTCCTTGTAAAGTGACATGGCGGGAAATGACTCATTCAGGTAATGGGGTGAGAGGAAAGTGTACCATAGAATTCCCTCCTTCATTCTGATTGCTTTGTCTTGGATCTGTTTCCTACCCACTCTGAGATGAATCTGTTTCTGCCAGTGTTTGTGTTGGTGCCAGATCGAGGCACTTCTTACTCCAAGTGGGGTTTCAGGGGGAAAGGTCTACCAGCTCACTTTTACTCATCTTGCTAACAGCTGCAGCCTGTCCATCCACCTCCACACACCTAGCTCCCTTGTCCCTCCTCTCCAAGCCTCGCTTGTTATCTCTTCATTTGTCTTCCATTCATTATTTTCAACTCTTCATTCTTAAAAGTCATATTTTTAGTACTTTTTAAGAAGAAAAAATTCTTTCTAAAATTTTCCAGTTTTCTGTAGCAAATCAGTTTTGCTCTTTGACTAGGAATTTGAGACAATGTTCTCTTTATCTGAAGGTTTCTCATGACCCATGTCACACATTTGAAAGCAATGTGCACTACATTGCACATGCATGTTTACAGCAGCACAATTCACAATTGCAAAAATGTGGAACCAGCCCAAATGCCCCTCAATGAGAGGATAAAGAAATTGTGGTATATACATACAATGGAATACTACTCAGCCTAACTCAGTATCTTCTAAGAATCTGAGTATGTTGGCTATCACATCATCTTAGCTATTTGCTGTTTGCTTGGTTTCTAGCTAAAATTTCTTCTCAGTGCTTCATGGGACGTTGCTTGTCCAGATTCCCAGAAAATTATGTGACTGCTGAACTGAGGAGAGATGTTTTAGTCATCTCTGATGCCTGTTTTTCTACAATACCAAATGAGTGACATATATGAAAATCCAAGACTTCCCTCATCTTCTGCAGAGTCTCAGCTATCATCACACCAGCTTGACTTCTTCTGTCACAACTTCTTACTCTCTTCCACACCAGGCACCTCTCACAAACTCCCTGTGTTATTAAATGCTATCTTCTGAGAGTTTCAGTCTATGCAGAGATATGAAAAGGAGTTGTGTGCGTAAAAGAAAAGGAAATAGTGTTCTTGCTTCTGGAAAATCAGTAGGAATGTAAAACAAAAGTGGCTGAGCTAATTTTTGTTGGCTTAGCATCCTAGTTATTGATTCAGGTGTTGCATCAGTCACAATAGATTAGGTCATGATGCATGAGCAAAGAACTCAAAATAACAGTAACTTCAAACAAGGAAGCTTCATGTCATATGGAATAGTCCATTTGCGAAAATATAATGATTTGTCATCTGTGATAATTTTCCTCCCTGTATCCATACCCTGAGGTAATCCTCTCACACAACAGCTCTGGGCTTGGTCATATAAAGTGTTTTGGTCAATGAGACATTAGGAAATGGGATTCAAGTGAATTCTTGAGAAGTGGGTAAGTACGTGTTCTCTGGAGTTCTTAGACCATTGTATAAAGAAACCTAAGTCAGCCTGCTAAAGATTGAGAAACCGCATAGAACAAACACAAACTGCCACAACAGAAGCTCATAAAGACTAACCAGCCTTCCAACCACCAGTGATCTGAATGAAGTCATCCTTAATCAACCTATTGAGAGCAGGCTTGCCAACTGACAATAGGCCATGAGAGAACTTTGCAGAGATAAGCGAAGCTGGTTTAGACCAGAAGAATTACAGAGATGATCCACAGACATGTGAGTAAATAAAATGGTTGCCTTTTTTGGCCAGTAAGTTTTAAGTTGATTTGTTACACAGTAAGATTTCACTGAAAAGGAAGAATGAAAGAAAGAACAAAAGGAAGGAAGCAAAGAAAAGAAAGGAAAAGAAAAAAGAAAAGAAAAGAAAAGAAAAGGCAAGGCGTGGCGGCTCACGAGGTCAGGAATTCAAGGCCAGCTTGGCCAAAATAGTGAAACCCCATCTCCACTAAAAATACAAAAATTAGCTGGGCCTATTGGTGTGTGCCTGTAATCCCAGCTACTGGGGAAGCTGAGGCAGGAGAATGGTTTAAACCCAGGAGGTGGAGGTTGCAGTGAGCCCAGGTTGTGCCAAAACTCTATCAAAAAAAGAAAACATGAACTTTGGGAGGCCAAGGGGGGCGGATCTCTGACCAACATGAAGAAACCCTGTCTCTACTAAAATACAAAAAAATTAGCTGGGCATGGTGGTGCACGCCTGTAATCCCATCTACTTGGGAGGCTGAGGCAGCATAATCGCTTGAACCTGGGAGGCAGCTATTGCGGTGAGGCGAGATCGTGCCATTGCCCTCTAGCCTGGACAACCCTGTCTCTAAATAGATAAATAAATTAATAAGAGAAAGAAAGAAAAGAAAAGAAAGGAGAGAGAGAGAAAGAATGAAAGAGAGAGAAAGAAATAAACTATCCAGGAAAGCTACGCATTCATTTGAAGACATAACCACTCTTTTCTTTTCTTTCTTTCTTTTTCTTTTTTTTCTTTTTTTGAGATGGAGTCTCACTCTTGTTGCCCAGGCTGGAGTGCAATGGCACAGTCTCGGCTCACTGCAACCTCTGCCTCCTGGGTTCAAGCAGTTCTCCTGCCCCAGCCTCCCGAGTAGCTGGGATTACAGGCATGGGCCACAACACCCAGCTAATTTTGTATTTTTAGTAAAGACAGGGTTTCTCCATGTTGGTCAGGCTGGTCTTGAACTCCCGACTGCAGGTGATCCACCCGCCTTGGCCTCCCAAAGTGTTGGTAATACAGGTGTGAGCCACCACGCCTGGCCTCATTATTTTATATTGCTAACCAACTCTTTCATGGCTAGTATTACCCAGACATTTAAAGGTACGTAATGTAAAGACTTCATTATAGAAATTTCAAAAAGTATTCTCTAACCGCACCATGAACAGTCCTGAATGTACTTTGGGAATTAAATATTTTTTGATCAAATTAAATAATATTTTCAATAATTCCCTGGCCATGTGTGAAATATATATTAGGAGAAAAATTATATTAATATTAAAATGGCAACAGAATTTAAAAGTCTTAGTCTCACCATAATTTTATCCCAGTGGCATTTGTTCTCATTAATTATAACACCCGTCTGGGTAATGAAAATGCCATCTCCACTTCTAAAGAAATTCCAGCATAACTGCATTAACTACTGCTCCTTTAAAGCATGCCAAAGCTTGTGTTGATCAAATAAAGAATGGTCCACATGGACACTACAAAGCAGCATGAAAATTCTCTTGAGAAGCACAAGTTAGTTACCAAATCCTAGAAACCTTCAGTAAACATGAACAAATGTTGCAAATCTCTCTGTGTGTGTATATATATGTATATATGTGTACATATATTTGTCTAACAATTTTCTTTTCAAATTCTCTTGCCAATGTAGAGTGGAAATTGAGTTTTAATGCATGCTTCTCAGGGGTACTTGGAAGGTGGGATGGAGGGAGTAGTGGCAGCCTACTTCCAAAATCTTTTAGAATTCCAAATTTTAGAAATTCAAATAAGTTTGAATACATTAGCATCATTATGAATCAGCATTAAGTCTCATTAGAAATAAAAACAAAGTTACCACTTTAGTAAGAATAGTGACACCAGAAACAGGAAATAACTCTTCTCTTTTAAACAAAAAGCAAAACTCTTATCTAAATACTCAAGAAATAGCAATCTGATACCTAACTTTTACATTCTTACACAAATGTTTATACAAGTAATTATAAAGCGATTTGGACTTTCAGGTTGAGAACTGTTCAATAGTATCCCCTTTACTCCTGTCGCTAGTATACTCTTCATTCAGACCATTAAATGTTTGCTTTATATTATAGCCATACAAATGAACTTTTTAATGTTTTCATTTTTCATTTGTATGAGTACACTGTAGGTGTATATATTTATCGGATACATGAGACACTTTGACACAAGCATGCAGTGCATAATAATCACATCTTGAAATATGGGGTATCTGTCTCCTCAAGCATTTATCCTTTGTGTTACAAACAATCCAATTATACTTTGTTATTATAAAATGCACAATTAAATGATTATGGATTATAGTCAATCTGTTGTGTTATCAAATGCTAGGTCTTATTCATTCTTTCTATCTTTTGTACCCATTAACCATTACCACTTTCCCCCATCTCCTTCTACCTTTCCCAGCCTCTGGTAACCATCCTTCTAGTCTCTATCTCCATGAGTTTATTGTTTTTATTTTTAGCTCCCATAAATAAGCGAGAACTTGTGAAGTTTGCCTTTCTGTGCCTGATTTATTTCACTTAACATAATGACCTCCAGTTTCTTCCCTGTTGTTGCAAATGACGGAATCTTACTTTTTAATGGCTGATTAGTACTCCAGTGTGTATATGTATCACATTTTTTTATTTATTCATCTATTGATGGACACTTAGGTTGCTTCGAAATCTTAACTATTGTGAATAGAGATGCAACAAACATGGTTATGCAGATATCTCTTTGATATATTGATTTCCTTTTTGGGGGATATATACCCAGCAGTAGGTTTGCTGGGCCATATTGTAGTTCTATGTTAAGTTTTTTGAGGAACTCCAAATTCTTCTCCATAGTGGCTATACTAATTTATATTACCACCAACAGTGTATGAGAATTCCCTTTACTCCACATCCTCACCAGCATTTGTTATTGCCTGCCCTTTGAGTAAAAGCCATTTTAACTGAAGTGAGACAATATCTCATTGTAGTTTTGATTTGCATTTCTGATGATCCATGATGCTGAGCATCTTTTCATATGCTCTTTGCCATTTGTATGTCTTCTTTTGAGAACTGTATATTAAATCTTTTGCTCACTTTTAATCAGATTATTAGACTTTTTCCTACAGAGTTGTTTGAACTCCTTATTCTGGTTGTTAATCCCTTGTCAGATACGGAGTTTGCAAATATTTTGTCCCATTCTGTGTGTTGTCCCTTCACTTTGTTGATGGTTTCCTTTGCTGTGCAAAAGCAAACAAACATTTATTGAACACTTACCCTGTGCTTTATCCTAAGCATTTTGTAATGTATTTGAAATGAACATCATCATATGGACACCTCAGTTAGGCAGATACTATAATCTTTCTCATTTTATATATGAGGAAATTGAGGCACCAAGAAATTTAGCCATTAGCCCAGTTATTCAGCCAATAGATGAGGAAGCCTTGGAGATATGATAGTTGAAAGTTTGATTCCTGCATCAGGTCCTTAAGCACCACACAATTCAGAAACCAAAGTTTGTATCCAGTTGAAACCACTGAGCATACCAACGTATGACTTAGGACAAGTCAACCACCTCCTGGAAATGTAATCATCCCCACATCTACAAATTAAGAATGGGATAAACTGAACTCCATGGCCCATCTAGCACTAACATGAGGTAACCTCAGTGTATTCTGTCTGTGCACACTGAGAGTGTGCAAGTCTGCATGGGCAATGACCATGGCTGTGGCCCAGCCTCTGCATCATTGGGAATATAGACATATACTGTCCAGTAGGGCAGCCACTAGCCACATGGCCTATTGAGCACTGAAGTGTGTCTAGTCTGATTGAGATGTGAGTTGAATGTAAAATACATGCCAAATTAGAAAAGACACATTACCAAAACACCACATACACACACACACACACACACACACACACACTTTAGTAACATTTTCATATTGACTATAGAGTGAAATAATAATTTTGGAAAATTTGGGTTAACTAAGATACATTACTAAAATTAACTTATCCTGTTTGTTGTTACTTTGTTTTTAATTTAGCTACTAGGAGATTTAAGATCATATATATGGACTATATTATATCTCTATAGGACAGCATTGGCTTAACGATGAGTAGTAAAGTAGAAGAGGAACTGATACGTAATTCTTACCACCAATTCAGATTTTACTTGAGCTAATTTAGTTCAAGATAAAAGAGTTTCTGGACTTAAGAAATCCTGAGCATTTTCTTTTTCAAAAAGGCCTTTATTTATAATACTTACCCCCAAAAAGATTTTGAAACAATATTAAGAAGGTATTTTAAGAAGTCTCTAGGGGAATATTTTTCTCTTTTCTTTTCTTTTCTTTTCTTTCCTTCCTTCCTTCCTTTCCTTCCTTCCCTCTCTCCTTCCTTCCTTCCTTTTTCTTTCTTTCCCTCTCTTCTCACTCTCTTTCTCCTTCCCTCTCTTTTTCCTTTCTCTCTTTCTTTCTTCCTTTCTCTTTTCTTTTCTTTCTTTCTTCTTTCCCTCTCTCTCCTTCCCTCTCTTCTTTCTCTTCTCTTCTCTTCTCTTCTCTTCTTTCTCTTCTCTTCTCTTCTCTTCTCTTCTCTTCTCTTCTCTTCTCTTCTCTTCTCTTCCTCTCTCTCTCTCTCTCCCTCCGCCCCTCCCTTACTTCCTTCTCTCTCACAACTCTCTTTCATGTAGGTAGTCTCTTAAATGTTTAACTCCTGGCTCTGGGGAAAACCTGGTTTATGCAGTCTTCCAATTTTTATAGTGTAAATGTTCCTCCCACAACAGATTTCAAACCACCTACATGATGCTACTGAATGTGGCATTGGAATGAGATGTGCAGTGCTACATTATTATATATGATTTCCACCATACACATGCTGCTATGGTCTAAATATGTCCCCCGAAATTCATGTGTTGGAAACTTAATCCCCAATGCAACAGTGCTGGGAGGTGGGGCCTAATGGGAGGTTTTTAGGTCATGAAGGTTCTGCCCTCACGAATAGGTAAATGCCGCTATTAAAAGGGCTTGCAGGAGTGGGTTCTCACTCTTCTGTTTTTCTGTCATGTGAGGACACAGAGTTCCTCTTTTCTTCTTCTGCTTGCCACCATGTGAATGAAGGAAGATTCAGCAAGAAGCATGACACTAGATGCTGGCAACTTGACTTTAAATTTCCTGGCATCCAGACTGTGAGACTAAATTTCTTTTCCTTATAAGCAATCCGGTCTCAGGCTGGGTGCAATGGCTCACGCCTGTAATCCCAGCACTTTGGAAGACTGAACTGAGCAGATCACCTGAGGTCAGCAGCTCGAGACCAGCCTGGCCAATGTGGTGAAACCCCATCTCTACTAAAAATACAAAAAAATTACCAGGCTTGGTGGCACACACCTGTAATCCCAGTTGCTCAGAAGGCTGAGACAGGAGAATCACTTGAACCGGGGAGGCGGAGATTGCAGTGAGCCAAGATCCTGCCACTGCACTCCAGCCTGGGCAACAGAGTGAGACTCTGAAGAAGAAAGAGAGGGAGAGATGGAGGGAGGGAGGGAGAGAGAGAGAGAAACAGAGAGAGAGAGAAAGAAAGGAAGGAAGGAGGGAGGGAAAGAGAAAGAAAGAAAGAGAGAGAGAGAAAGAAAGAGGAAGGGGAAAGGGAAGGAAAGAAGGAGGGAGGGAGGAAGGAAGGAAGGAAGAAAGAGAGAGAAAGAGAGGGAGGGAGGGAAGAAGGGAGGAAGGAAGGATGGATGGATCCAGTGTCAGGTTTTCTGTAATAGCAGCACAAAACAGAGTAAGACAGAAACAATAGAGATAAATAATCTTAGGAGCATATATATACATATATATGTATATATGTGTAAAATGCAGTGAAATTATTAAGAGGTAGTGAGTTCTATGTATTTTTCCCTTGTTTTTAATATAATTTATTTAATTTTAAGTTTATATTATTTATTTTTTAATAGCAGCTGTGTATAACAACTGACTTGCCAAAAAAATTAAACCTAAATATTTAACAGTGAACTCTCCAGCTGGCTTCAGCCCATCACTGCTATGGCATTTACTTGCAAATCAAATGGAAAACAAGCCTTCTTCTAAAATAAATCAATAAATAAATAAATAAATAAATTTTACCCCAATCATCCAACTATCCACAAGGCACAGACCCAGGTAATGGTTATCATACACAGAAATACAATACTGGAAGGCATAGTAACAGATTATTTGGCTGATTCGATGTCATTAATCTTCATCTCACATAAGCCATCCCAAAAAGAGGTAAGACAATCCCATCTAAGAGCCCTCAAGGGAGGAGAATCTTAGCCTCCCTTGCTAACTCTCAGGAAGTTCCTTCTCATAACTAACCTAAGTTTCTTTTGCTACAGTGGAGGGTAATTCTTGTTTGCTCTGTCTTTAGTGAAGGTGGAAACAGCTGGTTACCATCCCCTACATTATAACTCTTCATGTAAGGAAATGAAACACCCCAAACCAGCTTCCAAATCTGTTCAGCTGTAAAAACAGGCTCTTCTTGAGCAAAAACAAACAATAAATTAAATGGAATTGGGAGTTGAGAAGTGCTGCATATTTCACTCCAGGGAAACACCTCGGGCCAGGTTATACCCTCGTCAGCGCCTAGTGATCAAAGGCACATTTTCCCTGGAAACAAATTCAAGGAGTAAAACAGATGGGATTATTAATCAAATTGCTCTTAGCATTTGGGGCCATCTACAGAACATCTTTAAGCAGGAGGCATTCTACTCTTTATCTTGTAATAAGATTGTAAGATCTTGGCTCAAAGCATTGTTGCCTTGTATGCTGACGCCTTGCTTGCTATGTCCAAGTTTTTTTTATGAAAAAGAATGCAATAAATTAGAATAGTTGCAGAAGCTGCATCTTAGGTGGTACAAGTAGGCCAGTAGAGGTTAAAATGGCAACTAATATTCAAAGCTATGCCACCTACATTTTAATGCTAGGGTTCTTATCTCTTGAAAGGAATTTGAAAGAAGAGAGGTAGAAGAATGGATTCCATAGTGTAGGACTAGCCTGAAGCAAAGGCGAGCATTTTGAAAAGAAAGAAATTAAACAGCCCACGTTCCTGTCAATTCATGATAGTGGCATACACATCAGGAAGAGAATGGAACCGTGAAGCTGCAAAACCAAGGATTTTAGGAGATGGATTTGTTACTTGTTTTACTTGCCCTATGCACTCCCTGATTGCTGCCTTTGAGTTTAGATTCACTCTGATGTTATGGAAACTTGAGGTTGGAGTTAGGATCCTAGCACCTGATTTACTTGCCTGTTCTCAAGCAGTCAAGGGTCTTTTTATTTTGTGTAGCTCAAAAAGGTCATCCTTTTTCCATCTACTCTTCTCACCCTGACTCATCATTTGTTTTCTGTTTTGACTCAAAACACCCAGATTTCAAAGCCAAATTCAGCTCAGACTGGCACACTTTCCCTCGGACTATGTCAAATCCCCAAGAAAGAAGAATGGACTGAGTTTCTTTTGCTGGGTTCCCACAGGTAGACTTTGCTGGGGGTTGTTTCCTGCAACCGAAAATTCAGCCCTGCTCTCATTCAAGGAGCCTGAAAAATGTTATGATCCTGACCCACAGGTGATGCTGTGTGTCACCCTCTCTGTGGACACTCTCTATTTCTTTTCCATCTTCTATTTCTTAAGAAAAGGTTTCCAATGCACTAGAAGGCAGTAAGAGGCAGAAACACCCTTCTCTAGGGCCACATAATTTAAAACCCACTCAGTTACTGGTCATACCTATCTATGATGAGCAGGTGTGCCATGTAACATCTCCTGCTGAAGCTCAAATGCACACCCTTTGTAACCTACAGTAGAAGTAAAAAGATGGCAGCCTGCAGCCCAAATCCAGCCTGGCCGGATGTTTTGAGTGGTCTTCTCAATGCCTTTTTTGTTTGTTTTTCCATTTGAATTAATTTCATAGGATTTTAAAATGGAGAAAACGTGCTTATAAATCTACATTTCTAACTTCTCCAGAGGCTCATGCCACACTGTGCCAAATTCTGACATGTCAGCAAATGTCACAGCAGAGTGTGACTACCCCTCTAGACATCACTCCTCCCTAGTATCAAAACATCCATTGTTATCTATCATTGCATTTGCTAGTTATATCCCTGCTTCCAGGCTTACTTTAGTCTTACGTCTTTCCTACATGCTACTGGCCTGAAATGTTTTAAGAAATGAAAGGTAAAACCATATCCTGCATGAAGGATTAATATAAACAAGAAATTGATTTCAAGACTAAAGAGATCATGTAAGGCAAAAAAAGAAAAAAGAAAGAAAGGAGAGCTCCGGAAACAGTGCTGCTGCTTGGCCACAGGCTTCTTCTCATCCTCTGGAGTAGGGGCTGGCAGAATCTACTGGCTCTGAAGAAGGTGAAGGCTTGGGGACCACTCAAGGAAATAAACGAAAAGGTTTGTAGTAGCCTTCTTGTACCCATCCAAAGATGGTCTTTAGCAGTTTCTCTTTTTCTTTTACTATTTATTTCCCATCATTATTACAATATGATTAAGTTACATACAATTTGGAAAATAAAAAGAAAGAAGGAAGTCTCTCGGTTAATACAGTCTCACTGTCCCCATTCTTAAATAACCACAGTGATCTGTTACTTGTGAATCTCCCAGAAAATGTCTAGGTATCTATATATATTTATATCTGGTCTTTTACAAAGATGAGGTTTTACTATGCTCATTTTCAGTTAACAGTGTTAGCCCATATAACTCTTCATTTTTTACTTTTGAAAGTGATGTTTTACAGTTTTTATTATAATAGAATAATGCACATTCATAGTAAATCATTCAAGACATTTAAAAGGACAGATAAAATTTAAAGTTACCTAAAAACATTTTCACCCAGGAACAGAGGTTACCAACATTTGAAGATCTTCATCACAGACAAGTCTCTATGTTTCCATACAGACAGAAGGATGAATGGATAAGTGCATGAATGGATGGCAGGAAGGAAGGATGGAGGACAGATTGATAAATCAGTTAATAAATGCATAGAAAAATGGGAATATGCTATGACTGCACTTTGAAATAAAAGGTTTAAATAGATTTTCTTCAATATAAAAGCGACACAAAGAAAGCTAAGGAACTATTCAACTTCAGAAAAAAGAATATTTCTTCATAAAATGAATTCTTAAATCATCCTCTAAAGGAAATATGAAAAACATTAAGTGTTACATAGTATCTATTGACTCTTCTTTATGAAAAATGTGGAAACTAGGATCCTTTTTAAATTATGTGCATTTTTATATTTGGTTTTTATGACACTTACATTCTGTCACAGTAATTTCAAGAGTTGTTTAGTTTTATTTCTGTATTTAAATAACATCAATGCTCACCACCACCAGCATTTTCTCATGGATGCTCCATTTCTGAGGTTTTAAAAATATGTATTGATTCTTTGATTCTTTGGCTGAATTAAATATGTCAATGGTTTTCTTTCAAGAAGAGCTCTTGGGTGTTCTGTTTTTTGAATTATTGCCTATTTTTAAATGTCGACTTTATGCTTAAGGGACGACTTGGTTTCTCTGTGTGTGTGCATGTGTGTGCATGCGTGCGTGCATGTGCGTGCGCACACATGGGCATGTGCCTGTGTGTGTGTGTGTGTATGTAAAATTCTCAGGTCACACTTTTCCTCAGAACCCCATGGACATTGTTCTGCTGTCTTCTGGCATTGTTTTCTATGTAGAACAATCTAATATCCTCCCAAGTATTGACCACTTTTTCTGTCTAGAAGTCCATTAAAGTATTTCCTGTTTTAAGCTGTTTTAACAGCTTCACTAGGATTTATCTTGATGTTTGTTATATCATTTTTGTCTTGGACAACGTGTACCCACTGAATCTGAAGATTCAAGACTTATGAGAAACTTTCAGGAAACTGAAGGCAGAAGAGCGGCTAGGTAACTTTTTCAAGATCACATAGCTAATAAATGGCAGGGTCTGGATTTAAACCCAACTGCGTGATTCCGGAATCTAGCCCGCTTCATGCAGTACAGTCTATCCTAATGAGGAAGTGTGTTGGTGTCTCCTCTCTAAGCCAGTCAGTCAGCTGGCTTACTCCAGGGATGTCTGCATTTGGCAAGTTCTAGACAATTTAGACAGTCCCCCACTATTTGGAAGTCACTGTCCAGTGAAAGAATAACAGAGTGGGTTTCAATCATTGTGGCACTGCATTCTTCCGAGGAAGAGAAAGGAGGTGGATGGAGGAGATGGAAAGACAAAGGTAGCAGATTAAAAAGGAAACGAAGATAATCAGAGAAAGCTGGTGCAGACTGATGGAAGCAGGGTTTGCTCCTGCTACTATGGGACATGCTAAGGGAAGTAGAGTATAACTGGTTTCATCCCCTGACTTCAGTCGCAGACATCTTCCCTGGATGCAACTCTCCAGGTTGCCTCAAATTCTAGGCTGACCACAGCGCGAGAAGAGAAGAGATCATATGGGGCACAGGTGCCTAACCAGGTAAGCCCTCCCAAACATTAATATAGGCAACAATTCTCAAGTGTGATGGAGCAGCTCTAGCCAGAGTCTTTCTAGACCCAGGTCTTTCTAGAGCTAACTGCTGATCAGATGCCCTGAAACTTCCACCTTGATATTGGTCACTGGTGTTGACATTCTCTCTACAGAAAGCCACTGATTATTTTTTTAAAAGGGTCAACTTTCGTTACAATAGGACGACACAATAGACTCATGAAGTTGAAATGGGCTTGACCTCATTTTAGAGGTCAGACAGCTGGAGCTTGATTTTTAGATTAGTGAACCGTAAAATTTGAAAGCAGGGGATATGGAAACATGGGATACTGGGACCTGAAAAACCATGAGCATGGATACAGGAATAACTGCAGCAAGGTAGTGGGTGTTGTGGGTGCTCTGCCCACATCCCTGTAAAGGTCAGAGGCACTCATCCCCTGGCAGTGGTGAGTGTTGGCTGATAAAGGCTTACCCACTACCTCTTATCCCCTCTTCTCCAGAGAATTGTCATGAACCACCGGGAGCCACCTTGCCTAAGAGATGATGCCCCCTACCTAGGGCAGCCCACAGCTAATGATTGACTGAGACAGGATTATAAAAGAACAGCTTCTTTACTTCTAGGTGGAAGCACATCTGTAGTATAATGCATGTTCCTGTCCTCCCCATGAGGTCAGGCCAAAGCTGGGTCACAGCTGGACCACCTCCTGGCTTATCTCCTATCCCTACCCCCTTCTGCTTTTCTCTCCTCCTCTTCAGGGTAAATCATGTGTATCCGAATTTCTGTCTCAAGACTGTGTTTCTAGAGAAGCAAACCTCACACAATCAGGATACTGACTAGGGGAAGAAGCAACTCAATTCCTGGCCTGCTTAACACTTAGCCTGAAGGAGACTCTAGTCCCAGAATAACCAAAGATTTCCCCATTCCCTCTTTTCCTCTCCAATGTTTCAATGTTTCCAATGTTTCATCCAGGAAAAGATATACAAAGTCTGAAATTTATCCCTTAATATACAGTCATACTAGCTCTGTGTTTAGGTCCAAAGAAGGGTCTGCACTTTTGTCTGGTAACACAGTGACCACTCACTTAGTCTCCAGGGACAGTAGGACTTAGATGATGCCTCCAGTGTGAGGCATCCCAGGGCCTTCTAAGACTAAACATACAGCTCATTAGCCACATTGCCCTATTCCAGTCTACAGTAAAATGATTCATTCATCTTCTGCTTCATGGGTGTCCTGAATGGAACTCTTTTACAAATTGAGATAAGGCACAGGAATTGAAATACTTCGAGACAACAAGTGTTTTATTTAGAAGTAAAACAATAACAGGACTATGTCTGAGAACTGCAAGCTGGAGTTTCTCTCCCCGTTTGAGAGGTGTTGTCTTAAAGCTCAGGACTTGGATTGCCCTGCCAAATGATTAGACTCACTTCAGTTTTTTTCACTCTTTGCCTGCGGCCACCTCACTGTGATTTCCCCTTTTCTCCTCTACTTTTCCCCTCCTCAGTAATCCCTCAATCACATCCTTTACCAAGGGCACCTCATTTTGGTCCTGCGTCCTAGTAAAATCAGCTCAATGGGGTAAGGCAGGAGGCAGATTGTTCTCAGGAAACAGCGGCTAAAGGGAGTCCAGGGATCAAAGCGTATCAGTTGGTGCTGCTCAAGGAAGATTTCAACAATGCCCTTTATAATGTGCTGCTTCATTTACAGTTACCTCCTTTGCTCAAAGGGGAAGCTACCTGAAGCAGTTTGATTGGCATTCTTAACTCGTTACTCTTGCTAAAAATTAAATGTTTTAATGGCAGACACTCTGACTCCAGACATTGTAATTAAAGATCACCGTTGATTCAAGACGTGAGTATAATACTGATCCTCTTTGTTTTTGGTTATTGAGACTAAATGTTAGTAAAATATGAGCTTTACAAAGCAAGAGCCACAGCTGGGAAGCCAATCTGTAGTCAAATAGATTACAGATTGCTATTTGTAATCCATGCTATATCAGTTAGCAGAAGTGAGGTTGTGTAGCCATGACAAAGAATTTCTGAGCTTCAGTGGCTGAAAACAACAAAGGAGTGTCTCTTGCTTAGTTGCATGTCTATTGCAGGTCAGTTGGAGACAACAGCTAACAGGAGTAGTCTCTATATAAAAGATAATTATATTTTTGTATTGTTAGTAGAGACAGGGTTTCACCATGTTGGCCAGGATGGTCTTGATCTTTTGACCTCGTGATCCGCCTGCCTCAACCTCCCAAAGTGCTGGGATTACAGGCATGAGCTGAGCCTGGTGGTGCACACCTCTAGTCCCAGCTACTCGGGAGGCTGAGGCAGAAGAATCGCTTGAACCTGGGAGGCGGAGGTTGCAGTGAGCCGAGATCGTGCCATCGCACTCCAGCCTGGCAACAGAGTGAGACTCCGTCTCAAAAAGAAAAAAAAAGACAATTAAACATTATGGCAGAGAATAAAAGATCACTCTGAAGTTGATTTTCAGCTCAAAAGTGATGTGTTACTTTTACTCACAACTCATTGGCTAGAACAATTCTCAAGGATAGCTAGACATATTCCATCAGATTCAGTGGCTAACCTGTGTTCTAACTCTCAGACTAGCCCCCAAAGAAATCTTTTGAAAATGTAATACCATCGAGTTTTACTCCATTAACAAGCATTGATTAAATAATTATCATGTGCCTAGCACTGTGCTAGATAAAATGTGGGCCACAGAATAAGTTTAAGATTTTATATTTATCTTCTGAAAGTTTCCAATATGGCTGGAAGATGATCAAGAAACAAGAAAGATATACAATAATACAAGATAGGACAAAATTGTGTGATAAATCATGTGGTAACCAAATCAAACGTATGACATTTCTTTTTCTCTACCTATACATAGAATAATTGATCCGCTACACCAGCACTGTCCAACAGATACACAATACAAGCCACATTTGTAATTTTGAAATCTCTTATAGCCACCGCATGAAAAGCAAAAAGCACAGGGAAAATCAAATTTACTAATACCTTTTATTTAACCCAATATATCCAAAATATTATTATTTCAGCACATAGTCAACATGCAAATTACTAATGGATCTTTCCACATCCTTTCCTTTATAATAAGTCTTCAAAATCCAATGAGTATTTTCTACATATGTCTTACCTCAGTTCAAACTAGACCTCAAGTGCTCACATAGCTAGTGCCTATTGCATTAAAGCATTTTACCCAGTAACATTAACAAGAACATTTGCACACTTATTGCTAACTTGGCCAGAATTTAAAAACAAACAAACAAATAAAAGAAAACCGCTGGTGCATGGCATGCCTGCTGATTTTTCCAGTTGTTTAACGTGATGCTTTTTCTGGAAGGTCAATCTATGTATAGCTTATTTTTATTCTGCAAAGTGATACGGTTCCATGGACTTAAAGTAGTCAGGACTGCAAAGAGTGAATTGGGAAGGAAACAGGAATCCATCCAAAGTTAGGGGATTCAAGCAACAAACCAAACACATGTTCTGTTAGGACTGCAGGTGGGGGAAGGGGCTAAGCAGAAGGTAGGAGTGTTGAGGATGTGCCTAATTAAAGGCTGCTTGTTGAGACTCCTGAGAGTGCAGCCCTTTTCTTAAAAGGTTAAACAAAAAGCAGGGCCACTGTATTTCAGCAGGCTAATTACCAAGAGTGGTTCTGACCTTTTCTGTTTCTGGAGATTTATGATAGAACATTTTCCTTTGACATGGCACAGGGCTCTTTGCACCCAGGTTGAGTATAATCAGGTGTGCTTCTAGTGGAACCCTTTCTTTGCATAAAGGCATGTCTGTGTTCCCAAGCATGGCCAGGAAGAGTCCCACGATGGAAGAGTCCCCCGGGGGTTGTGTGTCTACTCCTTCACAAGCGCCCCACCCTTCTGAGGATCAACTTTATCTATGGAGTTGAAGAAACACAAAAATAAACTATTTTCACAGCGGAAACTGTTATTGACAAAGGCCGTGGAATCTGAGCCTTGAAAATGCTACCAGAGTCCAGTTAATCTAATAAAGCTCTTGATATTAATGGGCTTAGCTAGTGGGAAAGTTTGAAATTCCTTCTGAGAGCCAACAGAGTCCCTTGGTGAGCTAAAGTGTTTCAGGTGGTTTTTCTTTTGGCCCCAACATGCCAATTTCACTAGATGTTCCATTTCTTCAGGACAGTCATTTGCACTTCAGTTTTGATTAATTCTGATTGGCTCGTTTTTCCAAGCCAGGTGTACAAACTCTGTGACCTTGGCTGTTGGTTGGCTCCGTTTCCTAGTGCTAACGAAGTAAAAAGTATCTTTGTAAACCCCAGGTGGGTTTGCTAACTAACTGACTTCAGCCACCTTGTAATGCTTGCCAACCCTATCAAAGGAGAGGAATCTGGTAGAAAGCAGGTCAATCAATCCAATTCCCAGAAATTGACTATTCCCAGAAATACAACTCAAAAGGTAGATAGTACGCGTGAATGGGTCCTGAGTACATCTTTATAATGGAAAGGCGGCATTATTAAACTTAAAGCCTTGTCCTTTACCTGCCACTATAATTTTCTCTCAAAATTGCCTCTTTCAGATGGAGCCAGCTGATCTAATTTTACCCTCATATACCTACAAACCATCAGTGAGTCTTGGCCCTTACAGCCACAATTCAAAATGTAGACTCAGATGAATTGGTTTGTATTCATAATCTCATTTAACCATAGTGAGAAAGATAAACAATGTTTATTGAGAGAATGAGCTAATGTTAGAGGTCACCGATGACTGGGTTGATGAAGACATCAGTGACTTAGGATTCTTTTGAATCTCCTTGCTTCTTATTTTTCTGAAATTCTAGAGTGAACATAGAACATTAAATAGAGTTGACTTCTTTGGTAATTGTTCATTGATAAAGGGCACTCATACCTGATGATAGGAAAGAAGCAGGAACTTTCTTCTCTGGTTTTGACTTTCAACATATCCAAGCTTCTGGAAAGATAAATGGAAGCAGCATCACTGTGCTACTAGTTTCATTTTTCAGATCTAATTGTAAAAAGCTATTGGAAAAAAGGCTCTTAATCTAAACAAAAACCAAACAATGATGCCTACATTCCCCCAGGGAGAATTAGAGCAATTGCTATTTATAATAATGGCAGCTGACAGCAAGGGCTTTAAAAAATCCTTTCCCTCCCATTGTCAGTTTTGGACTGAAGTTGGAGGCAAATGAAGCCCTGATAACATTGGTGTATTGTTCCTGTAGGTCCTAACCCCAGCAGGCTACATCAGTATCTTCTGTCTGAAGAAGTTGCTTTCTTTTCATCAAACACATTCCAGAAGTCAGCGGTAAAAGCACTGACGGGGGAGAGCAGATTGATCCATTAACTCTCACCCAGTTCCTTGGCTGAACCCTCGCTTCACATTCCAGTTTTAGAGATTTGGTGAGTTATCAAACAGGAAACAAGCTCTGAAAGGAATTGTGTCTTCGGAGGTTGTTGCCAACGCTCCTTCTTGTAGCCTGTGCACCCTAGAGAGGATGAGAGATCTGCCTCCTAACAACAGTTTTCAAGACTTCTCAAACTTTCTGCCTGAATTATGGGGTGGGGGGACCTTGTTAAAATACATGTGACCAAGTAGTGGTGGATCCTGAGACTCTGCATTTCTGTGCTTCCAGTAAGCTCCCAGGTGATGCCAATGCCATGCCCATGAGCCACATTTTGAGTAGGAAGGAGCTAAAAAGCCCTGGGAATCTGACTGAAGACAAGGTAGTTGCCTTTTTACCCATTTGAGTTAGGCTTCCAACGTTATCTAACAATGCATCATCTATACTTGCCAAACGACATTGGGTTGAATGCAGTGGGAAGAAATACATAAGAAACTGCCCAGTCTGTGGTTATTCAAACACCTACTGCTCAGCGTTGTGAACAGCACATAGTCACTTTAAACCCCGTGGGCCCAATGAGAATGCAGAATCCCAGCAAAAAACAAAGGTGTGTGTCTCTAAGGCGAGAAGATTGACAAGGGAAGACAGCCTCCATACTTTCAGCAAGGCTGAAAGAGGAATAATGATTATTTCCTCTGTGCTCAGTTCTCTTTCGGGTGACTTTTTAAACTCAGGAGGTATTCCAGGCTACTTTAAGGGGACATTTGATCTGGGTGTAGCCTTTTGAGGCACCATTCCATGTGACTAAAATAAAGATCACGAGTGAGATCCAAAGCACAGAGAAGTACTGCCTTAACAGATCTGAACTTGTGGCAAGTTGCAGCTCCTCACCATAATCCAAGTTTCACTTTTCTCTCAATTGAAGAGCCTGAGGTAACTGCTGAATTTAGTTTTAGTTTTCTCCAAGAAGAGTGGCCTTCTTACCTTAAATTCTTTAAACTTACTGATAAGGTTTCATGTCAGACAGACCTGGCCCTGGTGTTTTGACATACCAGCTGTGCCATCTTGAACACCAGACTTTTACAAATGTCATATTCTCTTCTGTAAAATTTAAATGATGAAAACCTACCCCACAGCATTGCCATGAATCCTAAATAAGCTAACGTACAAACCAAGTTTGTATAGTCTAAATAAATCAATAGACCTACACATGCACCTATCTTTCCAATTGTTAAAAAAAAAAAAAAAAAAAGTAGAACATCTTTGTCCCCAAAAGCAGCTCAAAATTCTTCTAGGAGTAGAGAGGGCTTTAGAAATGCCAAAGGATTTCCTTTGGTGCGAATTTGACGGCTGGGAAATATTTTAGGAGAGAGAAAGTCATAATTTAAAGTATCCTGACATCAATAAATATTTCCTTAGCATTTAGCTGTGAGAACTCTGAATCCTCTGTCTGTTCAGAAATTTCTAATTTAAAAATAATATGGTGCTTTGGGAGTTTGTGAATCCACACAAACGTCAGAAAGATCCAGTGTCATCATAGTTTTCCACACTTAGGGAGATGTGTACACTACCCTTATTTCTTCATGAGATGAGGAAGGAAGACAAGGTAACCTCCATTACCCTTCCAGCCCCATATCTCTTTGATTATATTGGAAAAAGTCTCAGAAATAGCATTAGTTCTGACTAGAGAGTGAGACTGGCATTAGGACAGGCCATGACTGCCCAACCAATGGGCAGATGATACCTTCAGTATTCTAAGTACCACATTCCTAAATAGCTGCAATGCACATCCATCTTGGCCAATTGTTTTTAAGTTCAGATGACTCTCTTGGGATTACAGAATTGGACAGAGTTTATTGCTAAATATTTGTTGAAATGGCTTATAAAGTTTCAGATAAATCCTAAATTCTTATGGTCATGTCTGATTCTGGACCAAGCATCAATCCCTTGAGGAGGCTACTCTACCCCACCCCTCTTCACCCGCCATTATGGGAAGGCTCCATTCTTCTTACTGTACTCTCCTGTGCCCGTTCCAGACTTCAAACACTAAGAGGCCAGACTGACATCTGGTTGTCTAAGAAAAAGACTATTAAGACAATTTGCAATCAAACATCTTAAAATGACAACAGCCTTGCCTTTCTTCTACCTACCAGTCTCCCTACCTCAATTACATTCTATTTTTCACCTTGTGACCAGAATAGTATTTTCTTTCCAACTTAAAACCTTTCGTTGGTGCTCTGCTGTCCCTGGGATAAAGTTTGAATGGTACATGTTCTTTGTGATCTGGCTCCTGACCATCTTTCCAGTTGTGCCTCTCTAAAAGTCCCACTCTTCCTCCTTCCCTTCCCAGCATCCAAGCCTCCCCAGCTGAGCTCAGACGCACTTGGGATTGCGTTCCATGCGTATGTGGTCTTCTGCCTGACATAGTCGCACTTGTCCTGTGCTGCTTCCCCAACAGTAGCTTACCCTGTGGTGAATTCTGACTAATCATTAAGGTATCCCCTTGGACATCGCTTCCTGAGATTGGTGCCTCTCCTGTGTATTTCTGAGTGTGTCCAGTGCTGCCTGCTTATTAGCTGGTGCACCCCATTTCTAAGCTGGTAAGAACCATGCCTTATTCACTGTTACATTCCCAGCATCTAAAATCCTTCCTGCCACATTGTGAAGGTTCTGCAAACACCTGAATAAATGAATGAATAAATTACTTTCTATATACTAGTTCAGTAGTTCTGAACATGTGGGCCACAGATCAGCAGCATTAGCTTCACCTAAACACTTGTTAGAAATGGCTGGGTGTGCTTGTGCATGCCTGTAGACCCAGCTTTCTGGGAGACTGAAGTGAGAGGATTGCTTGAGCCCAGAAATTGAAGGCCAACCCGGGCAACAGTGACATCCTGTCTGTAAAAAAGAAAAAAAGAGAGAAAGAAAAAAAAGAAAAAAATACAAATTCTCAGGCTTCCCATCAGACTTGCTGAATCAGAAATTCTAGGGGTAGGGATCAGCAGTCTTTATTTAACAAGCACTTTAGGTGATTCTGAGGCCTGCTAACATTGGAGAACCACTATTTTAGGACAGTGGTACTCATCTTGGGCTGCACGTTACGATCACAGGGAATGTTTCTTAAAATGCTTGAACCAACTCCCCCCACCTTGCGTTTTGTTTTGTTTTTCATTCAAATAGGTTCATGTGGATTCTAGATTACTTTTTTTAAAACTCACCAAGTGATTCTAATAAGCAGCTGGGGTTGAAACCACTCTCTTAAATTTTCCATCTCCTCCCTCTGTTCCCACCACACACACATAAAATTACCTATAAAATGGGCACTGGTTTAGTGTCACTCTGACAGTGACTCTTGCCTCCCCCATGGTAATGTGATCAGGGCCCTGCATCAGATCCAGCCAAACAGCCTAAACCTTACTATTCAAAGTGTAGTCCAGGGAAGAACAGAGTTTGCATCCCTGAGTAGCTTGTTAGAAATAGAGAGTCTCAAGCTCCACGAAGACTTGCTGCATCAGAATCTGTATCTTAAAAAGACCCCTAGGCTAATTCATTTGCACATTCAAGCTCGAGAAGCAGCAGTCTAAGAGGGAGAAAGCACTGAGCCTGCTTTTACAGAGCACAGAAGTCAAATCGTATTCTGCAGGCCTTTATTTCTAAATACAGTATCATATGGTCAAAGGTATTTTGCCATTGGCGAAACTTCTGAGCGGGGTCAGAGCAACCCTCAAGTCATACAATTTCATGGGTTCATAGCAGGAAATGAAACTCATGAGTCTTGGTTTCTGTTGACTATTGAGTAGAGAAGGTAATTTCTACACCAGTGTTGGAAACACCAGACCATCCAGAAAGATCCACACATATACAACCCAAAATAATATATTATACCTGCTTCTAACCCAATCACATTTATTGAGTGCTTACTATATGCCAGGTTTCATGCTAACTACTCAACACACATTAACTTGGTCTTCCCACTAGCCTCATGAAGCAGGCACTGGTATTATCCCCATTATGGAAATAAGAAAGGGAGCAGAAACATGGAGAAGTCAGGCACATTTCCGGAGTAAGAACCAGAACTGAAATCCAAACCCGTCTTTCTCTGGAACCTGGGTAGTAACCACAACACTATGCTCAACAATTACTCTAACGGAGAAGAAACGATGACTCCAAACAACTGTTTTTTAAACATTAGCTTAAGAGCCCCAGACTCTTCCTCTAACAATCAGAAGAGCCAGAATTATATAGAATGGTTGCCGTGCCAACCCACAGAAGTCAAATATAACTAGGCAGCAAATTAGAGTAAACATTTAGGAATCCCTTGCATGTGGCACACGACTCCACCCACCCTTCCTGGCACAAGCCAAGACGTTGATTATATGGATCCCGCTGGCATTTCATGTCCTCGTGCAAGTCATACAGAGTATCCTTCTCACTGCTGAATGTGAACATGACCAGACTTATTTGAGTAATTTGGCATGTTATGGTGATGATTCAATAGTGCAGACCAGGGCAAGAGCTCCAGCCTATGCCCTCCCCCACATCCCTTACTTTTTTTTGTTCTATCACCTGGTATAAATGGAGAGAGAAAAGTTGTTTGGCATGATAGTCAGGGCTGATGGTCATTTTCTAAGTACTGGGATTTCCTGAAGATAAAAGTCACTGATTGTCCTAAAGCCATTAACTGCAACTGATTCATACACCCTGGGAAATACATCTCATCTAAACAGTTTTTGTCAAGTGAGATAAGGCAGGGGAGAGAGGGGAAGGGCACCTACAGGTGCATATATTTGGAGCAGAATTTTTGTCCCACATATGCCAGTCAATCAGCATTCCATTCTACTGACTGTCTGCCATTAATACAGTGGGGTTTTTACATGTTAACCCAATTTATAGGCATGGGAGTTTCCTGTGAAAATTCCCTGTGCACTGTTGAGAGGTGAGAGCCCTGAATGTTTATATGCTCTTTCTTTGTACTAGGTCAGAAATAACTCTCATTACCAGGCAGCCTCTGATAAGAGCACTACTGGGCTGTGGTCAAAGAGCCCTCAGCTGATGGGCATTAATGTAGTAACTCAGGCATTACATGTCTGAGTTTGTGGCCCTGTAAGCATATTCTCAGTTAAGAGCATATTATTATCAATGTTTCTAATTCATACTACAACTTTGTTTGGAATAAGCAAAAGGACTGTGTATTAGTCCTTTTTCATGCTGCTGAAAAAGATACACCTGAGAGTGGGAAGAAAAAGAGGTTTAACAGTTCTTCATGGCTGGGGAGGCCTCAAAATCATGGCACTTCTTACATGGTGGCAGTAAGAGAAAATGAGGCAGATGCAAAAGCGGAAACTCCTGATAAAACCATCAGATCTCGTGAGACTTATTCACTACTGCAGGAAGAGTGTGGGAAAAACCACCCCCATGATTCAAATTATCTCCCACCAGGTTCCTCCCACAACACATGGGAATTATGGGAGTACAATTCAAGATGAGATGTGGGTGGGTGGGTGGGGACAGCGAGCCAAATACTATCAGATTGCTCATAAACTCATAAACATTGTTACTGAAGGGAACTTGCCCAAGTTCTCTATTTTATAGATGAAGAAACTAGGGTCCGAATTACTTTTGATAATTTGCCAATATTATGCAATAAAGGGCAGAACTAAGGGTAGAATTTGGGATTTCTGATTCCCATGCCAAGTGCCAGTTCTACCACTGGGTTAGACCAATGGATCCCAAATCTGGCTATTCAGAATTACCTAGAGGTCATTTTAAAATACAAATTATCTGGTGCACTTTCAGATTTGTTGATTCAATATAAATCTAGACTCAGGCTGAGGAATGTGTATTTTAAGTAGCTTCCGGGATATGTTGACACACACTCAGGAATAGTCTAGATAGTGCAAAATAGCACAAAATAAATTTCAAAATCAGACTTTTCCTGAAAATATGAACAAAACTTTTGAAACATTCTTAAGGCAAATACAGTAGACCTTTGGATTATCAGGTCTTTTGATTGTGTCTCCAAGCAAAGTTTCATAAATGCTAACTTTCCCCAAAATGATTTTTTTTCCTTTTTATCAAAATATGCATGTGATTAAAATAGGGTCATTTCCATGCTCACAAGCTGAACAAAGTAAAAAGACTGGATTTAATATCCCATAATTTACCAGCAATAAACTTAGATTTGAATAAAAATTTTATGCATGTACTTTTTTCCTCTCCTGGTCTAATTTACAGGAGTGATCCTAGAGATTATGATGGAAACAAAAACTGATGATAGAAGAAATCTCTCAAAATTCTAGCAAACGAATACTCTCCAGCTCTGGGGACTTTTCTCTTATCTTCCCTTTCTCCTTCCCCTCCCCTTCCCTCATAGTATGGTAAGGACTGCAGGGAAAATTAATAATAATTATATTTATTGAGAAACCATAGCTCTGCCTTCAAACTAGACCCACTGGTCAACAGATATGTGGGCTAAGTGAAGGAGACTACCACCACTCATTAAAAAAAATATGTATTTATATTTATATCATAATTATGTATATAATTACATAATTTCAGTGGCTTTCAAAGTCTGGATACAGCTTTCCTGATGTTTTCAGTAAATATAAGATTTTTAATTATTTATTCCTACATTTGTTTTACATTACTTAATCAACTAAAATGTAGCTAATAATTTGTTGTTTTGAATAATAACATTATTTGGGAGGCTGAATATTGCATGTTCATTTCATTTCCAACTTCTCTTTCTATTTCTCCACTTCGAGACCCTAACACTAATTATTAACATCTTAACTAGAAGTTAAAACCCAGTCTAGTTCTTCCTCGACTCTTTTTTGTGGATGAGTACCCAGGGTTTCTGAGGATGAAACCTTCATGAAGAGCTTTAAGATCAGAGCACATGACTTAAGCTAATCCAATCAGCTTATTCCCTTTCTTGCCCACTGTGATTGGTTCAAGTTTAGTCCTGTGACTAGTTCAAGCCAATCAGAGTGAAGCATAGGTATGCTTCCTCTGTTGTGCTAGACCTGAATGATGAAGCTGGCAGCTTTGAGAGCTTCCTGAAACCATACTAAGACTATAAAGGAGCAGAACACATTTAAATATACATTAGCAGAAATTTTACGTTTTCAAAAACTCTTTATCTTGACCTACTTGTATTATCATATGTAGTATCTCTCGCCTCTTATTTACGTAATTATACTATACTATGCTATACTATACTACTGGGAGTAGGTTATATGATGTTCCTTTACCTTAAAATACTTCATCATAGATCTCCTAAGAAAAAGAACATCATCTTATTCCCTTATTAAACCACAGTGCAATTAATAAAACTCAGAAGTTTAACACTAATACTATTATCTAAATTCACAGTTCATAATCAAATTTTGCCAGTTGTTCAAATAATGTCTCTAACAGTTATTTTATTTTCTCTGCTCCAGTTCTCGATCCAGCATCACCGCATTTATTACCTCCTTTTATAATCCTTTAATCTGAAACATGGTTTTTAAAATTTATTTTGTTTTCGTTTTGTCTTTTATGACATTGATTAAGTTAAGGTCAGTTTTTATTAGAATGTCCCTCAAATTGAGGTGGGGATTATTTTAAACATGCAAATGCTTAATGAAACCTTAGGGCATTTATGCATATTGCATGAGAGTTATAGATATAGGTATATTCCTCATGCATACTTTATCTGCACTGTATACAGCTTGTAAAAGTAGGCATACATTTGTAAAATATTATGTGATGAGGAGGGAAAATGAAAAATTCACAATTTTGGAAACAGTGGAGTTTGACACCCTATTCTCTACATTTTCCCTAACTACCAGCAAATTGAGGAAGACCAGGAATTAACTCCTATATTAAGGTGAGTGTGACACACATTTATGTGCAAATAATCAAGAAGTGGTTTCTTTTCCTTTTTTTTTACACTGTACCCTCTAATGAAAGGGACAGGATTAAAATATTAGAAACGGGATTTTACAACCAAGAGGAGAGAGAGGCAGAAAGTATGAGACATTGGCACCAACACAATATCTGAGTGGTGAAGTGGGAAGAGTTGTAGATGAGAAGTCAAGAAGCCAGGATCCTACTCACTCTCTGAGTGATCTTTGGCAGGATGCCCGTACTCTCTGGAGTACAGTTTCTTTATCTATAAAATTAGAGGGTTGGACTAGATGCTTTCTAATGCCTCTTCCAGTTCAGTGGGTCTATGAAAGGCTCATATCTACATCATTCAAAATCTGATCAAATGCCAGACTGGGCAGCAGTTCAGAGAAAGGGACTATCAACAGGCAAGGCAATAATGGGAGGTTCCCTGTAAGAGCTGGGGGTAGGAGGTGGACTCATGAGGAATAGGAAAGAATTTGGTAAGTGGAGGGAGAACAAGGATCTGCTAAAACAGAGAGCAGTCGAAGTGAATACACACTCAGAATTGAGCATGGAATGTTCTCTAAACAGAAGACCAGCTTGGTCAGCATAGAGGTATGAGTGGGGGACTTAAACAAAGGGACAACTTCTGTGCACTACAGTCAGCCACTCTATTGTGGCTACTTTTAGCTACTGTGAAAACTTTCACTGATGCATTCTGAGATGATGAATATGCATATCAAAGAGTCAATGAATACTGTATAATCATTAGCTTGTAGTTCCTTCATGAGAAATAGTTTTCTTCCATTTTGCACCTATATCTATGTGGAAACTTACTTTGTCTATAGATGGCAACATTTTCCCCCATCTTAATCACCTATTTTTTTCCACAAAGAAGGAATGCAGCACTGGCCGGACTGCTCTGTTTCATGCATTGAGTGTCACTGCTGGTGGTGGTTGGTTTACCCAGCAATGGAGATTATGCCCTTTATTGAAAACTGATCATACGTACATGAGTTCATTGAATCTTCATTAGTTTTTTATAAAGAGCCCTTTCCCCTCAATCTTATAACTAGTAAAATTGGACTCAAAAAGAGTTCTTAGCCAAGCATGGTGGCCTATGCCTGTAATGCCAGCTACTCAGGAGGCTTAGATGGGAGGATCACCTGAGCCCAGGAGGTGGAGGCTGCAATGAGCCATGATCATACCAGTACACTCCAGCCTAGGCAACAGTGAGACCCTGTGTCAAAAACAAACAAACAAACAAACAAAAAAACTCTTCAACTTGCCTAGAACTGGGATATGAATCTAAAGTTATGTTTTTAACCTCTGTGTTGATTTATACATAGTACTTTTTGATCCTTGTAAATAATGCTTTACTTGGCAAAGATAACTGATGGGGCTTATGAGCTGAGAAAAATATCTTGAGAACCTTATCCCAAGTGGACATGTCAAGCACCAACCAGACTGTCAGTACCAACTTCAGTCAAATACTCTGAGGGTGATTTATACAGGCAACAAAGGTGAGAATATTAAAATGTGAATGACCTAGTTATAAGTATTGCCAGCTGAACAATATTATTAAAATCATTACCAAAAACTATTTGCTGGTAGTTTGAAGTACCTTTATATGTGTTTGAGACTTTATATATACTTGGGACCAGAAAGGTTATTTTTATATGTCTTATAAAAAAATCAATTCTACTTTACACACAGATCATGAACCAAATTTATGTACAGGTAACAGAATATATGAAGAAGGGGAATTACTTAAAGGGGAGAGGTTATAAATTCCACCTGCCCCCTGGGGTAGTTTTTGAAACATTATTTAATGGTAGCAGTGGTTGTGGGCATGTGTGTACTTGGAGGATGTGCATGTGTGTACATATGCTTTGAGGATGTTGGGCTTTTTTAAATGTTTTATATCCTTTGTAGTGTTTCAAACATCTGTAGATTTAGTGGAAGAAGATTATAAATCTGAATGTATTTTGGGGTAGAGTTGTAAATTGTTGGTATTGGCTGTAATGTTTGTTCTTACTCATAAACGGGTCTTGTCCCTCCCTCCCTCCCTCCCTCCCTTCCTTCCTTCCTTTTTCCATCCTTCCTTCCTTTTCCTTTCTTCCTTTCTTCCCCTTCCTATCTTCCTTCCTTCCTTCCTTCCTTCCTTCCTTCCTTTCCTTCCTTCCCTTCCTTCCTTTCCTTCCTTCTTACAGCTCTTTCTTTTTATCTACTTCATTCCTTCTTTCCATTCTTCCTTTCTGTTTCATTTCCTAAGGTGATAAATTCATCTCAGTAGAAAATAAAAGTGACCAGAAAATGGGCTGCTTAACACACAAAAGGGCCATTTAGTTTTTCAGAGGCATCAGACAAAATCCTGTAGTGATAAGAGGATTTAAAGACTTTCTCTTATTTTTAATTAAATGAAGAAGACAATCATTTTTCATATGGCATATTCTATTGCAATCAGAACATATGGAACTCCTATACTGTGTCTTCAATGTAAAGAAAGTCAATTTCAAAATATACATTACCACATTTTTAAAAAGTTAATTTTTACCTGCTAGAAACAAATAGGATTTATTAATAATGCATTTCAAATTAAATTTATATAAGTAGAGTTTTATTTTTCTATTGATTTTTACGATAATAATAAAAATCTGTTACCAAATTCTGTATTAGATTACTATGGCTGCTGTAACAAATTATCACAAATTTAGTGCCTTAAAACAACACAAACTTATTCTCTTATAGTTCTGCAGAACAGAATCCCAAAATCAGTTTCACTGGGCCAAAGTCAAGGTGTCAGCAGGACTGGTTCCTTTTTGAGGCTCTGGGTAGAATGTATCCTCACCTTTTCTAGCTAAGTGCTTTACACATCTCAACTCATTTAATGATCACAACAGCTCTGAGAGACTGGTACATTGATTTCCACTATTTGACAGATGAGAAAAATGAGGTAGAGAATGGCAGAGTGACTTGCTCTGAGTCACACAGCTTCTAAGTAGTAGGGCTGGAATTTGAACCCAATCAAGATCCTACAGTCTGTGCCCTGAATCCCCATTGTCCTTCCATTTCGTAATAGAATATCACCACATTTTAAGGCTGTAGAAAAGTTTTTAAATTACTTACCTAAAAAAATTATACTTAGGATTAATAGATATAATATTTTTTAATACAGGGGATATTTTGAGGTTTGACACAGTTGCTTTCAAAAACTAAATGAAAAATATTTCTAAGGAATAAAAAAATACCTTAATGAACATGGATCTCCAGAAAAATAAAAAAGAGAAAATACAACACTTGCAATGGTCTTTAATGCCTGGCTAGCATTAGCCAACAACTCATTTCCTCCGTATCATCCTTGATCATAGGAGTAACCTGTAAGAGGAAGTTATTTACAGCAACTGGAGAAATAAAAAGTTCAATATAAAATATTGCATTATTTTTAAATGGACAAATGAGTAATAAAATATATACATGTAAATAAGGTTTATATATTATTATTTGCATATAAACATGCTATTTGTGTGCAATAAAGTATTTCATTTTTAAAAATAGATTAGAGTTTCTCATACAAGTCTGTTTTCACAGTTAATTTGAGTTTGACCTTTTGCTTTCAAAAAGATGGTAACATCAAACAATATTGTTGAATTATTATGCGTGCTGAATTCACGGGTACTAATTTCCTTCCAACTGAAGTCCTGTTTGCCCAATGGATTGTAAAGAAACTCTGCAAGGTCATTTACAAGCAGTAATAATAACAAACTACATAATCTCTTTGTCTCTTTGCTACTAAGCAGGCAGACATTAAACAATTTGACTAATTGCATATATATATATATATACATACACACACACACGAACACACACACATTTCTTTGTAAGGCCACAGTGGCTGTATTTTACTAAATTCTCTGTCATACATTTCTAAGTCATTCTTTAGCTTGTTTATGATATTTTTCCACATCCTAACAGTACAACATGACCCCCCAAAACCTCCTGTTATTCACGGATTTAGCACAGTAAGACCTTCTCTTGGATCACGCTTAATGTTTAGAATGTATAAGACATGGTCCCTATTCTCAAGCAAGTAACAAACAAAGAGGGAAGCTGGTGGGAAAACAAATACTGTGATACGGACTGTAACAGAATTGTATATACAAAATGCTATGAATACTTGACAGGGCTGTTGCTTAAGAAAGGTTTTACAGTTGTGTTTTCTGGAATGAGTAGGAGTGTCAAGGTGCATGGCATCTTCAAAGATATACCAGAAGGATAGTATCCACTCCAGGATTGGAGGGGGGAATGGGGGCAGATTATGAAACTCCTTTATCTATGCTAACAAGTCTAAGTTTAATCTTATAGGCAATTAAGAACCATAAAATGTTTTTAAATTATTGTGTGACACCATCCACCCCAATATATCCCACTCCCAGACACAAAAATTCCTCCATACTCTTATTATATTATTCTCCTCCCTGCAAAATTTTCCCAAGGAGTTAAAGAAAAAACTGATATTAGCGATCCCAGAATTCCTTGATTAACAGGTCAAGGCACAGCACTTGAAGATTTGAAGTCACATTGGCAGGGGTGTTGCTGCTCTCTGTTGGAGGATTTTACCTGCTATTTGTAGTCAGTGGGAAGGTGGGGGCCGGGCCAGGAGGTTCAGGATTCTATCCCCTTTCAACCAGAGCAGCTTGTTTTGATTTGTTACACATACTGTTTTCCTAGATGAGATTTCTTCTGGAAAGACAAGAAACTGGACTTCAGAAATGGATGTTTTCACATCATCTTCAGTTAGTGGTAAGGTGAAGCGTCTAAAGATATGGCTTCTGGCTCTCAATGCACCATTAACTGGTGAGAGATGTGTCCCTTGTCAGGTGACTTGCAAGCAACATGTGGATCGATTTTCTTCACGATTCCATAGAATCCTAGAACAGGGAGTGTCTTCAGAGGCCCAGAGAAATTGAGAGTGTTGCCCAAGGCTATTGAAATAACAGTGCCAGAGGAGACTCTGGTTCTCCAGGTAGCAAGCTCAGAGCTTGTTCCACTACCGTTCATCTCCACACCACATCCCCCACCTGCAGTGCTCCCAGCTGGCAGCCCCACCGTCTTTTGCCTGAACCACTGCCACAGCCTCCTAATTGGTCTTCCTGCTTCTAACCCTGACTATCCTCAGCAACAGCAGCCGTCCCATTATAACTCCTGGGATCAAGACCTGAGGTCAATGAAATCTGTGCTAACTGCATCATGGAGTCGAAAGATCAGATGAGTTGGGACAACACTTTGACATGTGGAAGATAGTTGTTTTTATAACTAACCCAAAAGTTAAATAAAATAAACCTGCTTGAAAACAAGAGGAGGCTACTTGGCATCGCCACGGTTTTCATAGGAGCCTTTCATCACTCATCAGTTCCTCCCTTAATTTCCTCTTCTGTGATCACCTCTAGTGCTAAAAGGACATAGGTTTTGCAGAAAGGATAGCTGGCCCAGGCCTTCCAACAGGGTAAAGTAGCATCGGGAAACAAAACTGAATACTGCCATCTACTGGGAGAAAAAGGCACACCGTGGAGAAAGCTCATTAAACCAGGGAGGAAGAAAGTAGCTGAAAGAGACAAAAGATACCATTTACAAGCTGAGCTCCTAATTAGGGAGGGATCACTGGAAAGATGAAAGAAAATAAAGGCGCAGGGGCATGGTTGAAGCAGAAAATGTGATGGGTAAACTTAACTGGAACTAAAGGGGCACCGTTCCCACTCACTTCATTTTTCAGGGGAAAAATAGAAGCCCAAGAGATTTGAGTAAGTTGCTTGCTGTCACTACTAAGTAATACCACCAACACTAACCTTTGGCTCAATTCCTGATGCGTTGATTGATATTACACTTTCAAACAAGCAAGCACATAATCAAATGCAGAGACCATTGTATCTATATTTTTGGTTGCTTGGGAATCTACACATCTATCTACCTACCTGCCTACCTACCTACCTAGGAATGCATGTATTTACTTATATTCTAGTTGGTTTCAGAGGTATTGACAGTGGCTAAATGAGAAGGTGGTGACCAAAATCATTTATGAATGAGACTAATGGAGAGGAACTGGACAAATAGTGAGCATGAGTCATGAGAGGGAAAGATCGCCAGGGCTGGAGGTGGAGTAAGAGATTAAGACCCTTGCCTCACATTGATCCCTTATCAATAACATTCACTGGAAGAAGCTGTTTCCACCAGTTATTCTTTGTTCTTCAATGAGCACTAGTGACTTGGACTAATGCCAGAGGAGCTACATTATTCCAAAAATGAAGAAAGCCAGGAAATCCCACTTAACCTTTCTTCAATATATATCCAGATTTGTATAATTTCTTTCCACCTTCTCTGGTACCTCGCTGGCCTGTGCCACCGTCATCTCTTGCCTAGACTGCTGCAATAGCCTTATAACTGGTCTTTCTGCTTCTAGTCTTAGCTATTCTCACCGATGATAGCCACCGTCATTCTATGATAACTTCTGGTTTCAAGATTTTCCAAAGCCCCCTCTTCTATCTCACTCACTAATGCGTGAAAGTTCTCTAATTTAAGAGGCGTTGCCCCTCGCAATCTGGTTACCATCTCTTCCCCATCCTCTTTCCATTGCTTGCTCAGTTCTAGGTACACTGACATCACCCCTCTTCCTGTAACCAGATGAGCACCTACCACAGGGCTTTTGCACTGGCTGTTTCCCCTGTCTGAAAGGTACCTCTAGATATCTATATAGATAAATACCTCATCTCCTTCAAGTCTTTGTTCAAATGTCATTTTCTCATTAAGCCTACTCATATTTAAAATTGTAAACTCGTAACCTCTGTTGTGCTTATAGATGTTAATAGCACTTATTTTAAATATGGTATATAATTACTTCTTCTCACAAAATGGAACAAAACTAGGAAAGTTGAGCTGAGTACCTGAGGGAATAGCAGGTGACCCCTCATTCTCAGAAGGCACAGCAGCTACTCTGTTTATGTCTCTTTGCTCCCAGGGTCTTCTCTTTTAAGATTTTGTCTACTGGTCACAGAATGCTCAGGTATGGGAAGGAAAGGATTTTGAAAGCCATGTTTGCTTCTGGTTGTAGAAGGCTTGGCAGAGAAGCTGTGTTTATTTCAGAGCATGATGGGTGTCATAAACAGATTTGATTTGATCCAACATAGATATCTTCAGTGGGAAGAAGGAAGACACTGGAAGCCCAGAAACTCTTTAGTAAGTTGGTGCCAGTACCAACCCTTGACAAGGGTAGATCCTCTGCCCTGGGTCTCACCTTTAGAGAGCCCAGCTCTGACCTTTCTCCAGCAAACATCCTTCAGGGCCAAGTGGATGACCCAACATCCCTCCTTCTTGGCCACACTTTGGACACCTGGAAACAGAATTCCCTACCCAAATGATCCTGAGCTGGCATTCAGAACCTGCAGGGGTCTCTTTCCTTGTTCGTTCCCCATAAGAAGTGGATGGTGTGCACCTATACAGGCCCAAGGGGCAGCAAGGGGTCATTGCACAGCAGTGGGTGGTTAGAACTGTGAGATGGAGTGTGTGTACACCTGTGTGGACTGTCCCGTGTGGACTGTCCCATGTGGACAGAATCAGGGAGTAGGAAGAGAAAGAACCAAGCCATAGACTGGGCGGGGACAGGAGAGGGGACATTATTTTACTTTTGTTCTGGCCCCAAAAGTGTGAGGGATAGCTCTGGCTGGCACAACCCTCTGAGAGGGGGTAATGAGAGGATGAGGGAGAAAGAACAGTGAAGGGATGTTGTAGAAAGAAAAATCTTACATGGCTGCTTGCTGGAGGCTGCCCTACTCCCATGTGGTATCTTGGAGGCTGCTTTTCAGGTCCAGTAATTACAGGTCTGGCCAAGGGATGGGATGGGGTGGGGTTGAGGTAAAGTGGGTGAGGTCCTTTGGGAAAAGGTGGTTAGATGTCTGAGGCTGCAAAACCCGGGTCCTGGCCAAGTACAAGGAACAATGTTTGGCAGAGAACAAGGGGCGGGGTCACTCCTGGCTGCTGGGCCTGGCCAGGTGCTGGGTCTGCTATGGACATGTGGGCATAAGTCCCATTCCCCTGGATGAGCCATTTTTTGGCTCTCTTCAAGCAAAGGCTGAGGTAAGAACACATCTGGGGATGCAGCTGACCTTTAGGGAGATGACCTCATCTCTGCCTCCTATTACATGTGCTCAAAGTGACTTCGAGAATCCCAGCCTTTTGCTCAGTAGCTATTTTAACAACATGAGTCTCAGAAGCATCCTTGAAGGGTTGCAACCCACACTACCACAGGCAAAGTTTCTCCTGCCTTTTGGGGGACACAAAATGCTTCACTCTGAGGGGATGCAGGCTGAACTGCATGCCCTTGAGGCCCTCTTCAAGGCTGGGATGGCAAGATATTTGCAGTCCTGGTCTTTCCTACCCAGTGTTCCCTATCTTCATAGGTGTTTCTGTGCTGCTTTAGCATGTTTTGACAGAAGTAGTAGTGCTCCAGTAAGCCACTGTGCTGCTGCTAAAAAGGCATCATGATACATTCTGTGACCAGAGGTGGATGTTGATAAAGTAAGACTTGGTGCATTTTTGTGGGTTGCAGTTTGGCTAATTAGTACAATTATATCATTCTTTTTATTCATGAATGCAGATGATTATATGTCATCTTTATTCTAGTTTGTGTTACGATGTTGCACAAGAAGAAAATAAGATAAGTCCTGAAAAATCCAGAAGACTGAAGAGTCTTTCTTTTGGGAAGATTATTGTAGATTTGGCACAAAACTATGTATTGAAGCTTTCCAATGCCTTCATGGGAGAATTCTTCTGGAACTCTTTATTTCCACATGTGGCCCAGGATTCAAATGTCGAAGGGCTAACTGTTGACCAAAATGGAGACTGGAAAAGAGGAAGCAATAAGAATATGCAGATACAGAGTGAGGAAGTCTAACTTTGTGAATAAAGTGATGAGGCCACTGCCTAGGCAACAGAGGGATAGGATAGGAGGGCTGTCCTGACACCTGGCTCAAGGGAGGGCAAGGGGCTGCATAGTGGGCTTGAGCAGTAACAAGCAAAAGTCTTTTTAAGAGCAGTGGGTCTCAGGCTAAGCACTTTAGCAGCGTGGTAGTGATAACAGTTCCGAAGGAGGCTGTGGTACTAGCTGCCTGAAGGTCTCAGAGAAAACAACTAAGCTTATGCCATAAGTCGTGCAACACAGACTGTCGAAGTTTAGATTCTCCCAGGAACTGGTCACGAGACAAGGATGTGAGTACAAGTAGTTTGTTTGGAAGATGCTCCCACAAAACACTGGGAAAAGAAAGGAAAAATGATACAGGTAAGGGAAAGCAGTCAATAGAAGGTGTGCTGTTAAGCAAATTGCCACCGTGGGTAACTGGAGCCCAGTTCAACTGGGCATCTCTGGGAGACAGCACAGGGCACATGCTTCAGAGCCATCTGGTTCAAGAGGCAAGGGAGTTGAGTATCCACCAACTCCCATCAGTCATTGGCTGAAGGATTCTCCTAGAGAGTTTTACTTTCTCAGCTCTTTCAGCCTGCCCTGCACAGGTGGTAGTTTTATTATTTATTTATTTATCATATGTCATTTTTAAATTTTATTAATTATCATTTATTTTTGTTTATCATTTATAATGATACATTTTATGACCCTGGGTCATCAGACAGAGTTCTCAGTCATGCTGTCACGACTTCTTCCTCCAACTCTGTCAACTCTCCCTCTCTCGCCAACCTCAAAATGTCTAATTGAATTTCTCAGGGATGTCCACTCTGCCAAATGAGTAACCATGCCATTTATGTTATTCAAAAGGGGTGCAGTTGCAAAGATAGTGTTCTTAGAAAGGCCAATATCAATTATCTTAGATACCCAGCCTTTATTCTTAGCTATTAGGCTACCCCCACCCGCTGCCTGCCACCATCAGTGCTTTAGATGAACTCCCTGATTTAATCCTCACTAAATCCTATGAGGTAGATGCTCTTTTAACAACCAACTCCAATGCAAGGATGAGGAAAATGTGACTTGGGTTAGAGCTTTCCAAAGTCACACAGCAATTCATAGGCCTGTCTACCCCCTAATCCAAGATTCTCTATGATCACATTGTCCTGCCTCAAGCTACTTTCAGATAATCCAGGTTACCTTCATAGGATGGCATAGACATACCTGATGGATGGACTCCAAAGATGTCAGAGAAACAAGAAAAGAAAAATTCCTCTTCTGACTTTTTTTTTTAAAGTAAGAGGGCTTGTTAAACTGTAACATACATAAGGAAAAGTGTCCAAATCACAAGTATTCAACTACCTGAATTTCCACAAAGGGAACACACAGTGCAGGCTTCAGCTACAGAAACATAACCAGAACTCTGTAGGCCTTCACACTCTCCTTCCCGTTTTCACCGTAAAGATCAAAGGTTACTACTGTCCTGACGTCTAACACCATAGATTATCACTGCATGATTTTGAAATTGTGTAAATGAGATGTGTCATGTTATACTCATCAGATTCACTCATGTTGTTGCACGTAGCTGTATTTAATTCATTCTCAATGTCTCATACGTGAATATGCTACAATTTATTCATCCTCTCTGTTGTACATGGATGTTTGGGTAGTTTTCAGTGTGAGGCTATTGTAAACAGAAAATTTATGAAATTTCTTACACATGCCTTTTGGTGTACTTATGGATGCATTTCTGTTGGAGATATATATATGGATATAGACATATATATGTCTATATCCATATTCTCTATATATACATAAACATATATATATGTATATATCCATGCATGCATTTCTGTTGCATGTGTATGTGTGGGCATTCTGTTGGATATGTATGTGTATGTGTGTATATATATATATGTATATATGAGTAGAATTTCTGGGTAATATGGTGTGTTCAACTTCAGGGGAAACTTGGATTCAAAAGTTGGGCTTCTCTCAGTGAGCTCCCCTCCTTTCCAGGATCTGACTGCTTAGACGGCTTTCTGAGGCATTCAAACACATGGTTTCCGAATTTTGTTCACTTTCTAGTTTTTCTCAGCAGGAGGATTTGTCTGCTCTAAGTTACTCTCTCATACAGGAAGCAAAAGCATACTCAATACATTTTTATAACTTACATGCATTTATTTAATTGCACATCCCATTTATTGATGTTAAAATAACTATATAGACTATGTCTTCAAAGACAAAAACATCTAAATACAAGTGATGTTGCAGTTATTGTGCTGCCAACCTCTTTCCTGACTCTGGTTTGTTTCATTAGATTTGTACTTTCCACTGCCTTTGGAAGCTGTTTATAGCCTGTCCACTAATCTCAGATTTAGAAACAGATGCACGTTGAAGTATAGACGTTAAGTACCCAATTAGCACCTTTCCATCATTCCTTTGGATCATTAAATGTCCTGAAATCACTCCTCTTTTGCCCTCTGGCCTTTCAAGATTTCTTTTCTCTTGCTACTCTTTCCTGTGGTTCAGTTCTCATTTTTAGTTTGCTTTTGTGCATCAGAATTCCTTGGGGTGGGGGATAGAAGAGCTGTCAAAAACACAGATTGCTGGGCCCTACCTTCAGAATTTCTCATTTAGCAGGGCTGGATGAAGCCCAATAATTTGCATTTTGAACAAGTTCCTAAGAGATTCTGATGCTGTTGAGCCAGAAACCACATTTTGGGATAGGCTCTTTAGCGCAATCTCTATTTTTCTCTAGTAATTTTGAAATGTCTTTTCAAAAGAAGGCATTGTGTCTACTCCAGCTGTTTCTAATTTCCTCATGCTGGATTGCGCCCATCAACCGGAGAGTGATAAAACATAGGATTTTAAAAGGGCTGGACCCATGTTCCTTCTGCATCAATTTTAAGAAAACAAAGCAATGGTATAAATAGTTAAACAGGTCCTTGCCCAATAACCAGGAATCAAAAGCTCCTTTTCAAGTCAGTTATATTTAAAGGAGCTTTTTCTTTACATTTTGGACATATTTGGGAGGAGGGGAATTAAACGGAAGGTTCCTGTACCACTCAAATCTCCCCCTTCCATCATTTAAAAAAATGCCATTTATGACTGCAGGCCTGTGAAGCCAACTTTATTTATAATTCTCAGTAGCCCTCAGGTTCTGGGGCAATCTAAAGACACAAGCCTTTCTTTGTTTTTACATGAAATATCTGTTGAATACACATTTTATGCATATTTGTCCAAATTTAGTCAAAACAACACAAACTCTCAGCTATCAGGAAGTGTACTCTGATGTACAGTAGGTAAAACAAACACGAGGTTGAATTCACACAATGGTATTCATGGCATGTTGTCAACTTTTAAACCTTTGCAGTATGTGGTATACAATAGCAGTGCTGAAGTTGCAATGTGCTCCTCTGTAATCAAAGCCCATCTATCCACAGAAGAGAAGGGTGCAAGGGACTTTTCCCTTGCGTGTCTGAGATGAAACAGACAGGACTGTTTCTCCGTCTCACTATGCATACTCGGGGCATGACAGTTTCCATGTAAGGGAAAACTGCTGCTTTTAACAGAAGATAAATTAAGCCCTCAGGTTAGAGTGAAACCTTTAAGGTCAGAATTCAGATGATAAGAGCAAATGGAGGTTTCCCCAGTTGTGTCAGAGAGCTAAGTAAGAGGTGAGGTTTATCGGCCTTTCTGCAATGGTGCTAATGAGTGATAAGGAGCTCTAATTTGAAGACGCCCTGGAGCTGTTAAAGTGTGCGTGAAATGCACGCAATTCATCAGCAGAGCAATAATCCCCTCACACAAATGGAAAAGCCATTTTGGTGTGCTTGGATTTCTGATCAAAGCCTAGTGTGAAAAGGGGAAATGGAAACTAAATTTCAGAACACCTCATATGCACCAGGAAATATTCTAACCCTCTACCAAGGGTCAGTCAGCTGATAAAATCCTCATTATAACTTTCCAAATACTGTGCCATGTTTACAGATGAGGAAACTGAGGCACATAGAAGTTAAATGACACATTCTGTGCCTCAGTTTCCTCATCTGTAGACAGAGCTGATAAATTAAGGAATAGATGTTTAAACCCACATCTGCATGATTTCAATTCTATTATTTCCCTACTAGCATTGTTTATTTGTCAACATATAATATATAGGACATCCAATTGACAACTTTTTTCAGGAAATACATATCAGAATGTCAATAAGCATTTTAGGTTGAAAAAGACCTGAGGTGATTCAAACCCATCTTTCCAGCCGAAGGCATGCCCTGTGGCTTTATTCTACCCTGGAACAGTTGAAAATCATTGGATACAGGACGGTGGAGCTTTAGTGGAAAAAACATTCAAGTGGATCAGCTCTGCCACTGATAACTGTGTCACTTTAGGCAAATGACTGAACATTCATCATTTGTTCAATCAATATTTATTTGTTGAAGAAAGATTTAGTAGTAACACTTCCCATGTTGCAGGCACTATGCCAGCTAGTGTAGATAGAAGCTTGTATAAGCTGGATTCTTGGCTTGCAAGTTATCCATGGTCTAGTGAGGAAGCCAGACATATAAACATCTCTGATGTTCCCATAATGAAGTATGATAGCACGGATTCCTTCCTATAAGGGATTATGAGAACATGGTTCCAAAAGTTCTTGCTTCTGCCTCAATGGGCAGAGAAATCAGGGAAACCTCAACAAGAAAGGAGAGGATGGAAGGAGTTTGCCAGACTGATATGGTGAAGTGCAGAGGGAAGGTTCCATGATAAGGGAATGGCATATGCAGACATGCAGTCATGTTCATGAATCTGAATGCCATTTGCTAGAGCTGAATCGTTAAGGACATGGGATGTCATGCTACAGAGTTCGAACTTTATTTTGTAAGCGATGGTGAGACAGAGAAATTTTGTAGAGCCATCAGGCAGTTCAAATTATGTTTTAGGAAAAGCCCTGAGTAGTGTGACAAATGAATTGGAATGAGATGAGACGAGAGGCAAGGAAAAGAATCCGAAGCTGTTACAAAGATTCAGATAAGAGGTCAAGCAATCATTTATTTATCTACTGATTTATTCCAGATATATTTATTGAGAATCTTGAGAGAATACTTTGCTTCAGGCTTTGGGCTTCAGGCTTTAAGCAATGAATAGATTCTATTTGGTCTCCACCTTCAGGATGCATATCATAGTTGGAGAGACAGTTAAAAGAATAAGGAAACAGACAAATGAGGCAGACAAAAGAGGCAATGTTGGCTTAATCTAGCAAAGGTGTGTGTGTGTGAGGCTCTGGTTTAAGAAAGTGCTGGTGCACTCAAAAGGTGCTGGTTCAAGAGACATTCTTAAAGTAGAATGACCATGCAAGTTTCAGCAGTCAACATAAGTTGAGAGAGATGGTAGAACAAACTGTGAGGACATGGTTATGCCTGTTTTGTTCACTGTTATGTATGCTACTATTCACATAGTGTGAGCCACATAATAGTTGCTCTACAAAATATGAATGAATGAATAAATATGTGAATACATGAATGAATGAGTGATGACTTCTAGGTCTCGGGTTTGGATGAATGCTTGGACCATTAACCAAAATAGAGAGGTAATAGGACAATTCATAGGGTATGAGAAATTGAATTTAGCTTTGAGTATTTGAGATATACATGAGAAATGCACTTGGAAATATGAACGTATAGTTCCAGGAATGGAAATTCAAGATTAAATATTATGGTTTGGAAGTCAGAGATATAGAGACATTATTTCAGTCTACTAGAAAAAATATAATTACCCAGGCAAAATAGCAAACCGCTCAAGCAATCATTTATTTATCTACTGATTTATTCCAGATATATTTATTGAGAGTCTTGAGAGAATACTTTGCTTCAGGCTTTGGGCAAAGTTTAAGCAATGAATAGATTCTATTTGGTCTCTGCCTTCAGGATGCATATCATAGTTGGAGAGACAGTTAAAAGAATAAGGAAACAGACAAATGAGGCAGTTTCAACTTGCCAGAAGTATTACAAAGGACGCAAGTGGTCGAGACAGAGAATTAGAAAAGGAAGGCTTCTTGAAGGAGTTGACATTTAATTTAATAAAACAATGGCTGCGGAAGCCTTAGGTGTAAAAGCATTTATTTACCATGCCCAAGAAATTGAAAGGTTATGCACATGGCTAGAGATTAATGAATAAGGTGGAAAACAACATTTGAAGAAGTTGATCAGATAAGAAGGACCTAGGTTATCCAGAAACTTTAGGATTTGAGTGAGAATTTCAGTTCTAAAAGCAATGGAAAACCACTGAAGGGTTTTAAGTAGGGAATTAATTAGATTTTTGTTATAAGGTTACACTTTTTCAACGTTAAAAATGAATTGTATGTGTCAGAACTGAAAATAGATAGGTTGAAGATAAAAATGAATTGTATGTGTCAGGACTGAAAATAGATAGGTTGAAGATAGGAAGATATAGAGAATGAGGCAACATGACAGGTGTGAATATATTCTGAAAAACAAAACAAAAAATTATAGATCTCTTTGTTTATGTATATGTGTGTGTGTGTGTGTATGTATAAAATGTAAAATTCAAACAGAATATTTTAGGAAGATATAGTTGTAACACACAATTTAGTAAAAATGTTAGGTCAGGGAGTAAAGAAACAATGCTAATATTATTAGTAGTAAATTATATTTCAGAATCTTTAAAAATGATTATCCATCTTGTTAATATCTAAGACTTACTTTTTTCAATTTTTCTTAGTTGTTTTTTGGGTGTGTCTCTTAAGTAGCTTGGGTTTCACAAATTCAGTCAATTAATCCAGAAGCTTTTAGGAGGTGAATTTAAATTGTTTACATTTGTTTTAATTACTAATATATTTGAGCTTATTTCAGCTATTTTATGTTTTTATACTTACTAAGATTCATTTGCCTATTTGTTCTCATTTCATGTCTTCTGCTTTACAATTTCTTTAGTTTTCTCTATGCTAGTTTGGAAGCTGTGCATTATACAGCCAGTCTGTTCGTTAACATGCACAGGTAGCTTTACCTAGTTTAGCAAACTCTGTAGTTAATCAACATCGCTGTCCTCCTAGCAAGGTAAGAAATGTATATGGATATGGATGTTTCACAGTTCACTTGGCTTTAAGCACAAACTAAGTCAGTTATTACTATTATCATTAATACTACTGAGTACAATGGATTTACCAATGTATTTCACCAGTTTCTCTGTTTATAACTGTGTCATGCATCTTCTTTCCTCTCTATGAGATACTGTCTTTCTTACTAGAATTCGCCTTTCAGTTTGTTCAACAAGGGTGCTGGATTTTTTATGAATGTTAGTGTGTTTCACAGTCACCTTGAGTGAGAGTGGCAGTCTATGTAAAATCCAAGCTTAACAGTTACTTTCCTTAGCACTTTGACGATATTACCACACTGTCCTCTAGCACCCTGTGTTGCCAGTGAGAAATGCATCTTATTTCTTTTTTATTTTTTAAAAACTTAAAAGCAAAAGTAACTAAAATCCTTTTGCAGGTTATCACTCTGAACAGCAGTATTTTCTCTTTCTGTAAGAAAACAGTGATAATGAGTTTCAAGTCTTATGAACTGCTGTGTTGAATCTGCCTGCCAAAAGAGAGTCCACGATTGTCTAAAATGTTTCTCCACCACCCTGGCAGCAAAAGATATCTTGCTTTACAAGTTGTCTATAGTTTTACAGATTTTGAAAGGGCTAGGAAAAAGTGATCAGCAAGTCACAGGAAGGTAAAATTGGAAGAAATTCTGCAGTTAATTTACAGATATTTGGCAGCGCCTCTAGTCAGTGATAGTGCCAGCAATAGAACCCAGTCTCTTGGCTTTCAACTGTGTGTTCTTTGTACAACCACAAAATGTTCAAGACTGAGAAAGAATTGCCACAGCAGACCTCCTTCTTGCTATGTATAGACACTTTGCTCTTCTAGAACTGGCCAGTCTTTTCTTGTCTCCCTACATAAGCAGTGGTGTTCAGAGTAGATACATTATATCTATTTTCATAATTACAAGACTCCACTAAGACTAAAAGAAAAATCTCTGAAATTCTCTCATCTCTAACTACTTTATTTTTTTGGAAAGTACACGATTTAATATGGTGTTTTTCTTGAACCACTCAAAAGTACAAGGGAAAATGCTTTTTAAACACTTAAGTAACACACTTGTGCCAAGATGGCATTATTTTATTTATTTATTTTTTAATTTTAGCTTTCATTTTAGATGCAGGGGAGTATATGTGCAGGATTGTCACATGGGTATATTTGACCCAGGTGGTAAGCATAGTACTCAGTAAGTAGTTTTTCAACCCACAACCCCTTCCGTCCCTCCCCACTCTAGCAATCCACACTGTCTATTTTCCCCATGTTTATGTTCATATGAACTCAATGTTTAGCTCCCACTTATGAGTGAGAACATGCAGCACTTGGTTTTCTGTTCCTCCATTAAGTCACTGAGGATTATGGCCTCCAGCTCTATCCATATTGCCACAAAGGACATGATTTTCTTCTTTTTTATGATTATATAGTATTCCATGGGGTATATGTACCATGTTTTCTTTACTCAGTCCACCATTGATGTGCACCTGTTTATTCCGTGTCTTTGGTATTGTGAGTAGAATAGTGATGAACATATGAATGCATGCATCTTTTTGGTATAATCATCTATATGCATTTGGTTATATACCTGGTAATGGCATTTCTGGGTCAAATGGTAGCTTTGTTTTAAGTTCTTTGAGAAATCCCCAAATTGCTTTCCACAGTGACTGAACAAATTTATATTCCCACTTACAGTGTATAAATGTTTTCTCTGCAGCTTCATCAGCATCTGTTGTTTTCATTTTTGTTTGTTTGTTTGTTTGTTTTTGACTTTTTAATAATAGCCATTCTGACTGGTGTGACATGGCATTTCATTGTGGTTTTGATTTGAATATCTCTGATGATTAGTGATGACGAGCATTTTTTTTTCATATTTACTGGCCAATTGTAAGTCTTCTTTTCAAAAGTGTCTGTTCATGTCTTTTGCCCACTGTTTAATGGGGTTATTTGCTTTTTGCTTGTTGATTTATTTAAGTTTCTTATAGATTCTAGATATTGGACCTTTGTTGGAGGCATAGTTTGTAAACATTTTCTACCATTCCATAGGCTGTCTGTTTACTCTGCTGATGGTTTCTTTTGCTGTGCAGAAGCTCTTTAGTTTGTCCCACTTGTCAATTTTTGTTTTTTGTGGCAATTGCTTTTGGGGACTTAGCCATACATTCTTTGCCAAGGTGGATGTCAAGAAGAGTATTTCCTAGATTTTCTTCTAGGGTTTTGACAGTTTGAGGGCTTACAATTAAATCTTTCATCCATCTTTAGTTAATTTCATATATGGTGAAAAGTAATGATCTATATGGCTACCCCCCACCCTTTATTGAATAGGGAGTCCTTTCCCTATTGCTTGTCATTGTTGTCTTTATCAAAGATCAGATGGTTATAGGTGTGCACCTTTATTTATGAGTTTTCTGTTCTGATCCATTTGTCAACGTGTCTGTTTTTGTACCAGTACCTTGCCATTTTTTTTACTGTAGCCTTGTAGTATAGTTTGAAGTTGAGTAATGTGATGTCTCCCAACTTTGTTCTTTTTGCTTAGAATTGCTTTGGCTATTGGGGCTCTTTGTTGGTTCCATATGATTCTTGGAATAGTTTTTTTATAATTCTGTGAAGAATGATGTTGGTAGTTTGATAGCAATAGCGTTGAATTATAGATGGTTTTGGGCACTATGGCCATTTTAATGATATTGATTCTTCCAATTAATGAGCATGGGATGTTTTTCCATTGTTTGTGTCATTTCTGACTTCTTTCAACAGTGGTTTGTAGTTCTCCTTGTAGAGATCTTTCACCTTCTTGGTTAACTGTATTCCTAGGTATTTTATTTTCTTTGTGGTTGTCATAAATGAAATGGTGTCCTTGCTTTGACTCTCAGCCCAGACATGATTGGTATATAGAAGTGCTACTGATTTTTGTACACTGATTTTGTATCCTGAAACCTTGTTAAAATCATTTGTAAGTTCTAACAGCCTCTTGGTGAAGTCTTAAGGGTTTTCTAAGTATAGAATCATATTTTCAATAAAGATAGGCAGTCTAACTTCTTTTTCTACTTGGATGCCTTTTATTTCCTTCTCTTGCCTGATTTCTCTGGTAACACTATGTTGAATGGGTGTGATGAGAGTGGAACATCTTTGATTTGTTGCAGTTATCAAGGGGAATGGTTTCAGCTTTTGCCCATTCAGTGTGATGTCGGCTGTGGATTTGTCATAGATGGCTCTTATTATTTTAAGATATGTTCCTTCAGTGCCTAGTCTGTTGAGGTTCTTTATCATGATGAGATATTGGGTTTTATCAATAAGTTAAAGTTAGTTCTTAAAAAATAAGATTGATAGACTGCTAATTAGATTAGCAAAAAAGAGAAGATCCAAACAAGTACAATCAGAAATGACAAAGATGACGTTATAACTGATCCCACAGAAATAAAAAAGATCATCAGAGAATACTATAAACAACTCTATGCATGCAAATTAGAAAATATGCTGAAAATAGATAAATTCCTGGAAATATACAGTCTCCCAAGATTGAATCAGAAAGAAACTGAAACCTTGAATAGACCAATATTGAACTGTGAAATTGAATCAGTAGTAAAGAACCTAGCAATGTGAAAAAAAAAAAAAAGGCCTGGATCAGATGGATTCAGAACCAAATTCTACCAGATGTAAGAGAACTACTGGTACCAATTCTACTGAAACTATTCAAATAAAAAAATTCCAGGAGAATGGACTCTTCCCTAACTCATTGTATGAAGGCAGCATCAGCCTGATAGCAAAATCTGGCAGAGACATGACGATGAAAGAAAACTTCAGACTAATATCCCTGATGAACATAGATATAAGAATTTTCAATGAAATACTAGCAAATCAAATTCCGCAGCACATTAAAAAGTTAATTCACCATGATCATGTAGGCATTATTACTGGGATGCAATGTGGATTCAACATATGTAAATCAATAAATATGATTCACCACATAAATAGAATTAAAAGCAAAAACCATATGATCATCTCAGCAGACACAGAAAAAGTTTTCAATAAAATCTATCTACTTTACCTTTGAGACTTTGTCATCGAGTTCCCAAAACATCTAGGTAGAAAATCAGAAAGCTTAAGGATTCATCTTAATTTTTGAGATACATTAGAAAAGACAAAAATATACTGCCAAAGAATTTAATGCTGATATTTGGTGTTCCATATGTATAGTATTCATATTCATGGCATTTCCAGTAGAATTGTGAACATAGAATAGGTACTTTCAGCATTATTTTTGTCAAAAGCATTGTTATAATGGCAAGAACTCTTGCTACATTGAATAAAGGTTGCTATTATCAAAATCAAATTACGATTTACATATCTTGGATTTTTTAACTCAAATTAATTGTTTGTCATTATTATTCAGAATCTAATCACTTCTCACTAACTTCAGTGGCACCATCCCAGTCCTAGCCACCATCCTCTTTTTCCTGTGTTATTGCAGTAGCCTGCAAATTGGGGTTCCTGCCTCCTTTCACTTTTCTCAATCAGCAGCCCCAGTGATGCTGTCAAATCAATCAACTGCTCAAAATTCTCCACTGGTTTTTCATTTCAGCAGAATAAAAGCCACAACAATTTTAATAGCCTACAGAACGCCACTTGATCAAACTCTCTATCACCTTGTTCACCTCACCTTCTCTTCTCCTCCTCCTCATAACCCACTCTAGCCACTCTGGCCTTCAGGGTATTCTTAAAACTCATTCGATGTGCTCCCAACCCCTGGACCTTTGCATTTGCTGTTTTCTCTACCTGAAACTTACAGCCCCCATTTGGTGGACAGACTGTTTATGTCCCCCATAATGTATTTGTTGGAATTCTAATCCCCAATGTGAGATGGCATTAGGTAATAAGATCATGGAGAGCTAATTAGGTTAAGAGCTCGGAGTCCTCATGAATGGGACCAGCACCCTTACAAAAAGAGACACAAGAGCTCTCTCTCTCTCTCTCTCTGCTTTCCACCATGTGCAGATAGAATAAGAAGATGGAAATTTGCAAACCAAACACCGAATCTACCAGCACCTTGACCTTGGACTTTGCAGCCTCCAAAACTGTGAGAAAAGAATTGCTGTTCGAACTACCTGGTCTATGATGTTTTTGTGTTAGCAGCCCGAACTGACCAAGATACCCCACCTTTGTACATATCTAACTCCCCTACCCCTTTTGGATATTTTATCAAACCTACATTATCAGTGAGGTCTACAAACAAAATACCATTTCAGAATTCCCCATATTCCACCTTGCAGCTTTTGTCTTTGCCATGGAACATACTATATGCTTTATCAAAATAGTCTTTTTTCTTCTAGAGTGTAAACTGGTACACAGTAGGCACACAATAAACATTTGTTGAATGAAAAGCTGAATTAATAGATTGTGTGGACAAGTACTATGCTAGGTGGTTTGTACATCATTTAATTCTTAAAACAATTCTGACATGGAGACACTATTAACTTCATTGTACTAATAGGGAAATATCAAATAACATTTCAAAATTCACTCAGCTAGTGAAATCTGGAAAGTGACACAAGGGCCTGTGTTCTGGTAGCTTCCTCCTTACCTTTTGCACTGAAAAGCTGAAGATTAAGGTTGCCCTCACAAGCAGGGTGACACATGAAACATGGCAGAATGAAGCACATTTCTGGAGTGATGTGTAAGTCTATGGAACATGACTCACAGAACTTCACAGCTCAGACTAAAGGGAAGCAGATACTTCTCTCCTAGTTTTCATCGCTACCCTGCGTAAACCCCAAACATCTGTCAAATGTCTAAAGGGACACAAATATGTATTTATCACCTGAGAAGTATGCAATTTCTAGTATGTGCACGTGCATACTTTATAGTTGCCTACTTAGGAAATAACCATGAGAGAAATACATAAAAGTGACACAAATATTTATCACCTGAGAAGTATGTAATTTCTAGTATGTGTATATGTATACTTCATAGTTGCTTCCTTAGGAAATAACCATGAGAGAAATATATAAAGTATATGCATTTTCCCTATGGAACAACACATGACTCTGAGTATATTCTTTAATACTCCTCCATTATCTGTGCTTCAATTGACACTTAACGGGGTCTTGCTCCTTGTTGAGGGGAAGATACCACAGACCTTTCCTAAGACAGGAGTGACCCTTTCTTCTGACCCGCTTATAGACAATCTCTTGCCAACAATGTCTAAAGCTGTCTCTGGGAAGGAAGTGTTGGGAGAGGTGGGCAAGGGAGTGAATTCCTTCTCACACTTGATGATACAACACCTTTGGGTCACGTTGGGTCAAGGAAGTGAGCTGAAGAGGCCTATGACATTTCTGACCCTCTTTCATCTCAGAGACCCAGTAGTGATGGTGACAAGGAATATGAGATGTGTATACATTCTCAAATTCAACTGTGTATTGATCACCTACTGTATGTTCAGCTGTGGGCTAAGCACAGTGAATATGACACTGCAGAATATAAGACCTGATTGAGTCCCTGTGAACTATGCTGTCAAAAGTTATGACTTAGACAAACTTGTCAACTTATGACAGAAATTGAGTGATAATTTGAACATAACTCAGTAACAAACTGCACAACCAAGCCACAATCTGGTAGTAGTCAGAACATCAGATAATTATAGCCTAGAGTTTTTAGAAAAAGTTTCACAGTGAAGGTTTGGTTTCAAAGACAGAAAAGTATGCATATTTGCAAAATAAAGGAGTCAAGTTATTTCAAGTAAGAAATAGTTTAAGATAAAGACGCCAAAGAATAGTATAATTTGATTAGGAGAGAGAAACCATCTGCCTATTAATGGAGAGATTATGTGGACATTTGAATGCAAGAGAAGCTGAGCTACCACATTTATCCCATTAATCTAGAAAACTGTCAAGATTCTGTCCCCATCAGAGGCAAAGGCTCATTTTCTTTTACTATCATGGGAATTCTAAAATGTGTTCCTAAATGTTTCACTCAAGAAACATTTTCATGCAGATGATAACAGGAATTAACTGGAATACAATAGTAGTATCATGTCTCATTCTTATTAAGTATATTAATTAAGCATTAATTCATCACAGAATCTAAAATGTTCTGCCTGTTATAAGTCAAGTATGAACATTATGAAAACCAAGTGGGATTTCCCTTACTGCCTGTACCTAGAGACTTCTACAGCACATTTAGGGGACATTCATACCCAATCAATGGCATTCCAAATTGTTGTTGTGAGACTCATAATTTGAAGCTGACTCTGACGTTTTAAATCTCACTTTTGAAAAATTGAACCAATTGTGGCTCTTCCTTCCTGTCTCACCTGGGGTTACAAAGAGACAATGGTGGGAATATGTTAGAATGAAAATAAAGTGAAAGAAGAACAGACATTTATGACTTTTACTATGTCCTAGACATACAGCACTGCATCATTAACATTTTATCCTCAGATCACCTTCTGCAACTGCTTATAGGATAGGGTATTACAGTTGGTTCAAAAATGCTTTTTGGCTAAGGGGGCTTCCTCGATGTTTGTAAACATAAAATATTTGTGCTAATCTTCCTGCTTAGTATGTAGAGAATCTTGAAAAATCTATCTCTGATAATGGAGAATCGCAAATGGCTGCTAGATCAGTATCTACACTCAATTCTCAGTGAAAAGACATAAAATGTGGAGGATTTGGAAAATTGAGACATTTACCGAGTGTAGGGAATCCCTGGAATTTGATTTTCTGATCAAATTACAGTTGTGACCCTGTTTTCTTAAGGTTTGCCTCACCCTTAAAACATGAAATTAAGATAGAAAGAAATACATGAAGATTATATACTGTCTCCCAACTTTAGAAGAAAGGTGGCTCCTGGCCTTAGGCTTGACTCCCTGAAAGCAGAACCTAAAACGTGGATTCCAGTGCATGTGGTTTATTGCAGGGGCATGAGGAGGATGCTGTCAAGAGAAGAGGAATGGGAGAAGCAGGATGGGGCAAGGGAAGGAGTTGAGCCAGACTTAGCGTCCGCCTAATCTCGTTGGGAACTCCAAAGTATGAAATGCACCACAGACTTGGTCTCACTGTGGGAACGGTCTCTCTTACCCACATGTTGATCAGTCATTGGCTGTTGATTGCAGGGTGAAGGGAAGTCATTTGACCTCCAAGGTAAGGTGTCTTCTATTTGGCAATTTACCATAGAAGAGAGCAGCTCTGAGCCATTAGTGGCCAACATTCATGCAGCTGGGGAAGGATTGCACCAGCCTGGTAAGGTAATCTAAGTTGAGAATTGACAGCCTCTATGCCATTCATTATTCTCTAACAGGCAGTGTGGGATGTACTTGATGAGAGCTAGGGAAGACTCTTTGGAAAAAGCAACACTTAAAACTGAGTCTTGAAGGATGGATAAAACACCAATGGGTGAAGATCTATTTGGAAAGTGTCTGTCTGTCTATCTATCTATCTATCTGGCAGTGAACACTACAGATACTTGAGATGGGATTCTGCTATTTCCAATTCCTCCTGCAGCAATGGCTATCTATCTACCACATACTTTTCTTCTTTTCCATAGAACACAGTTGTAACTAGGAAGTGGCTGCCCAACCACAGGCCACATTCATTCTTCTGCACACTTCTTGCAGGTGCGTCTGCCTATGAGATGAATTCTTACCAATGGGAAGTAAGTGGCAGTGATGAGTGACATTTCTAAGCCACTTGTTAGAAACGGGTGTGCATCCTCCATGCTGTCTTTGCCATTTCCATCAACTACCCTATGGGATGACAAAAACACAAACCAGCAGGAGCCTAGGTTCCCATTCCCTGTGTTGAGAAGAACCAGGTGCTAATTAGAACCTCGGATGGGAGCCATTATACATTCTATGAAATTAAAACTTCTACTTGTCACAGCGATATCTTAACTAACTGTCCTCATTATTAATAAATTAACAAAAATTACTTGCCAGATGAGTCTAGAACACAGTCTCTCTTCTGATGCAATAAGTGTTTTTCTTCTTGTAGTATCTTAGGTTTTGCTCACTTTTTTTTTTTTTTCTGTGTATTTCATATAGATCTGCCGTGGACTGGTCACTTTCTTGCAATAGGATTCAATTTAAGTTGTAGAAAATTCTGTTTCCTATGCACAGGTTTTCAAAATTTGCATTAAAAAGAGTCACATCATCTATGGTGTGATAAGGAGGCTTTTGCTTTCTCTGATATTCTACGAATTCCTGCTGCCAGCATTAGGTTTAGCGAGGTATGCATCTCTCTGTTTGTGACACACTGTAGTTCCTTGTGCTATCAGGATAGTGGTCTCCACATTCATAACCCAAGTTCTCTAAAAGAAGAAGAAGATATTGAGAGATTGGCATCAGGAGGGAGGGTGTTATCCTCTGGTGTTTTGGCAAGAAATGGTACTTTCTATTTGTGAATCCTACTAAAAGTGTATATCATTTAGATATATGCATTAGGTCCATTATACTTCCAGAGAAAGGAGTAGTTTGAGGACTTGGCTATTTATCAATTTCACACTCAATGTTGCATTGACCATGTTGGCATACAGTGAATATTATCACTGAGTCAGACATGATACGGAATTTTAAAATTCTTTTCAAATTAGCAGCAATTTCATCACTATTGTCAGAGAAAACAATGTGACAAATGAGATTGCCTTCAAACTTGGATACAAGCTCAGTAAACAGCAGGCATGAAATAATTAAAAATAGGTTCCAGTGACAGTGACAAATCTTTTATATTTATAAAGCTTGTGAATGATTAAATCATAATGTCAACATGCCCATAATTTTTAGTTTTAAATGGTAGACTATACCTGTAACAATAACTATAGGTATTTAGATACTTACTCACTCTAATAAAATGACAATTAATGGAGGCGGCATCTATTTTCCAGGTTTAGCTCAGATAGAAACTGGGTCAGAACCTATCGTATGACACATCATACTGTTTGGAGATATAATTTTGTGTTTTATATTCAATTCTTATGTGAATTTAATATTTCATCCAGAAAGTGATAGGAACAGAGGAAAGAAAGAAATCAAGGAAGCCAGGACAATCCAGAAAGCAGGAGTATAAAATATGCACAGGAGACCTCATCTAAAATTTTAGACCTAGTGTAAAATTTATCAATAAAATAAGTTACTGTTACCAAATATGATTTGGCGGGAAAAAATCCTGTCTTTTAATCTTCCAGGTTAGAAATTCTCAGGCAAACTGATTAGAGTGATCTCTTTTGAAGTTTTAGAAGAAAATTCTTTAACTGGAAGCAGATACTGTATTTTCTCTGTCTCATAAAGGATGTTTTTATAATAAGAATTTGCATTCCACAAGACAGTGGAGTTTTGTCACAGTTTCATTTAACCATGAATCACTCTAATCAGGTCATGCTCTCCCCCTCCCGTCCCTGCTTCTCACATAACTATATCTTTAGACCTGATTAGCTTTGAAAAACATGTTTCCTAACACACGGCTTGTCTTTATAAAAGCGTATTTGGGTTCACAGTGTCTGAGAAATGTACCATGACCGCTTTTTGACCCACTGACACAGCTGTAGGTTTTACCATTTTGCTTACTACAATGACCTGGATAGCATTTCAAATACATAGAGTCATGACCCTTATTGTTTGCTGGATGGGCTGTGAAATGTATGCTAATGTTCGTAATAGGATTATACAAGGTTGTTTTATTGTCTGAAATATAATATGAGCATTATACTCTATGCTTCTTCACCACAATGGGTTTTCCCTTTAACAAGTATTAGGAAGTCTAATTTTGATTAAGTAAATATCACCTTTCAGCTTTACAAATGATGGTTCATCTAGGTACATATTTTAATGGTATTAAGGGTGGAAAACAAGAATTAACTAAATAAACTGAAGTCCAAAGAACATATTATAATATAGAACAAGGTATGGCAACTTGTTGCATGTACATATTTCACGCTAGAATTGAATGTAATGATTCAACTTAAGTCAAATATGGGACAAAGAAATGTTTGTACATTATGAAGGTGAGACTTAAAAATACAGAATGCAGGGTGTAACCATGGTGCCACTGTCCTTCAAACCCTTTGTTTTCTGCTTTATATCTAGGTATTTGGGTATGCATAATCCTATAACTTTTCTTCATTTGGGTTTCTACCAAATATAAATATTGAGTTTAGAATTTGGCTTCAAGTCGTTTATTTGGGAGGGAACAGCAGGTCACATAGTGAAGGCATGGGGAGGTGAGATAGATAAGGAATAATACCAATAAAGGGCATGTCACAGAGGGGCACACTGCTGTGAGCAACTGAGTCAGGAGAACAGGGTCTGGAGGCAGGGAACCTAAGGCCGTTTCCCGCTGACTTCCTAGGACTAAACTCAAAGTAAAACCCTAACTTTCCATGCCTAAGTAACAAAAAGACCAGAGGCAAACACTTTGCAAACTCCCACCTTTTCTTCATGGGCAGATGAGAAATTGAAAGTATGTAAGAGTGTAACTTTGTAGCTTCACTTCCGCCGCTGATTGGTTGCTGTCTACAACCAGTCAGATGCTTGTATAGGCGTGTGAACTTTGTAACTTCACTCCAGCCTCTGATTGGTTGCAGTAAGCAACCAATTGGGGGCCACCACTTCATTTATACGAAGGTGAAGTTATATGAGGTGAACACCAAGTGGCCAATGGGAAACTTTTAGGGCATATTTGAACCCAAGAAGATTCTGTATCTGGGGCCCTTGAGCTGCTGCTCAGGCCAAGTCCCACACAGCAGGGTATACTTTCATTTTCAATAAATCTCTGCTCTTTTGTTGCTTTGTTCTTTCCTTGCTTTGCTGTGCATTTTGTCCAACCTTTTCTTCAAAATCCAAGAACCTGGACAACTTGCAGTCAAGACCCTCTACTGGTAACACAACTAGGGCTCAATTTCATTGGGGATTATGTGGGCCACTCTGTGGAACATGCCTCAGAATTGACCCAATGAGGGGCAAAGAAAATCAGGTATTTATTCACCAATTACATTTCTTATCGTTTGAGGGCCATTCCTCAGGTATCATGTCCGGTGTGCCGGACAAGCATGCTCAACCCATTGGAGAGAGTTGTCAGGCTGAGAAATGCAGCAGGTCATAGGCATCTCCAGAAACTGCAGTGGATTCTGGTGTGGGTGGAGAACGCACAGCCTCTGCTGCACATGTCATGGCCGTGTGTGGCTACATCTTTGCTGTGGTATGCTGGAACAAGAGCTTGGGATCTCAGAGAACCCAGCTTGAATCTGGTTCTACCATTCAGTTACGGTGAATGGTTTTTAAATGCCTACAGCTTTAGGCCATACTGTATTAATTTGACCTATTAGGGGTTAGAGATGGAAACTCCACTTTGCTGTCTATAAAACCAATATGAGAGAGTTATTGCATGAATGCCATCTGATAATGGCTGCATGAAAAGCATATAAAGTAGTTCCTAGCTCTTAATAAACAACCCATAGATTTCAGGGTCTATCCTCATCCCCCCTACTCCTGTCTGTTTCTCTTTTCTTCATCAGTAATATTGTCAATATGCAGTAGACAGTGAATACAATTCAGGGTTAATGTACATCAGGGTTCCCCAAGATCACCCTCAGGATTCCTGGGCTGTTATGCCGACAGTCACAGTTTATTATGGTGAAATAATATAGATTAAAATCAGCAAAGGAAAAAGACACATAGGGAGGAGCCCAGGAGACACCAGGCACAAGATTCCAGTAGTCCTCCCCCAGTGGAGTCATATAAACAACACTCAATTCTCCCAGCAATGATGTGTGGCAACAGTTGTAAAGTGTTGCCAACCTGGGACATTCACCCAAGCCTTGGTGCTCAGCGCTTTCCTTGGGGGTCAGTCACATAGGCATGAATTGCCCTTGACCTTTGCTCCTTCATGCTCCAGACCCCAAAGGCCACGGTGATTCGGTATAGACTAAAGCTCCAGGAGTTATAGCTGATATCTTAAATGATCCAGAGAACAATTGAGGGTCTTTAAAGGGTGGCTTAAGTAAAAGAGGTAGAAAAATTGAAGGAGAAAAGAATCTGCTTTGTAAAAAAACAAAAACAAAAACAAAACAAAACAACAAAACTGGCAATGATATTTTTCACAGTAAGTAGGAATTTTATTTAATGAAAGACCCATGATGGTCTTTATTCAAGAATGTTTAATTTCTGAAGCTCCAAACTAACACAGTTCCAAGATAGAAGGATTATAAGAGCAGGATCTAACATCATGGTGTCATCAGGGTAAATGTACAAAAAAGCAAGAGGCCCAGTGATTTCCAGAGAAAGTAATTATCGTGAGTTTTAATGTTTTTCCCCTTAAATTGTGTTGAGCCAACACAAAGCTCTAGGGTAGCACTCCCCAATAGAAATAAAATGCAGGCCACAAATGTGAGCCTTTTATATATGATTTCAGATTTTCTATTTTTAAAATTTTCTATTTTTAAACAAAAAGTAAGAGATAGGTATTATTAACTTTAACAGCATATTTTATCAACCCAATATGTCCAAAATAAGATTATATAACCAGTATAAAATTGTTAAGAGATACTTTACATTCTCATTTTAACACTGAGTCTTTGAAATCTGTTATGTATTTATCTACAGCACATTGTAATTTAGACAAGTCACATTTCAATTGAACAGTGACTTTCATATTGCACAGAGCAGCTCTGGAAAATAATCATCCTTTTTTCCTATAATCAGCGGGTCTGGTAAGGGCCTCCCATCTGTGCATACTTTACTAAACACTGTCAAATATTGGGTAGAACACAGACTTTAAAAACTCTAATAATACTATTTGACAGCACCATTCTCTTTCCCTTAATTATGCTTGCTGAACATTTTATCTAATTTTTTCAAATATAATATCTTGAGTATGTAGCAACATATTAAACATTTCAATGACAGATTATTATTCCCACATCAAATATTAGGAAATGGGTTCAGACAAGTTGGGTAACCTGCTGAAAATCTCAGGGATAGGAAGAGGCAAAAAGGTCAAAACTGCAGTCTGTTTTTCATCTGAGCTTTCCCGTGCATCACCCCAAATAATATGGGGTGAAAAGAGTAATGGCTTGTAGCCGAGGTGAACCATGAGACCTAAAGTGACTCAGAAAGGCCTGGCCATAAGGGGGCAGAGCTATAAGCCTTTCGGAGTTCTCTCCTCCAAAGGGAAAAGAATGAAAGTCCTTGGAAAGATTTGCAATTCCATTTGGGGCTTAGATCTTATGATAAGATGTAAGGCCATCACCTTACACTGGTGAAGAATGAAACTATTATTTACAAGTCATTTACAAACATTTCGATTCATGAAGTCGCATTTCATGTTAATTTCTGGCAACTTCAACCAAGTCTCCAATCATTTAAGGGAATTGCACTGCTGGAACCCAGAGCATCTCTTGAATCAGTCTAGTGTTTCCAGATATTTAAGGGCATCAACCCCGTGGATTTTTTTTTCACCCTTCACCAACCTGGAGTTCTGAAGCAAAGTACTGAGGAAAGTAACTAGGTCATAGTCATTGACCCTTGAAAAGTACAAGCAGTTGTTGACTTCTTCGTCAATTTAGAGATAATAACTCAATCTCCCACTAACTTACTCACATCCTATTGGTTTTAGTCACTCCTGGGCCCACTTTGCTGACTTCGTTATTTAATCAATGTTCCATAAGGCTAGCACTTTACATGCATACTGGCATAATATGTTGTTGCAACCCAGCATTAATCAAAAGTTCCACTGAGAAATAATGATATATAAACAGGATAGTTTAATGGAGACAGTAACTGCTCAGTCTGTTATGTTAGTAGTTTTCAACTGTGACTGTACATTGAAATTACCTAAGAAGCTTTAAAAAAAAAAAAAAAGCCTGGGCTTCCAGAAGAGACCTTGATTTAATTGGTCTAGGATGTGGTGTGGGTATCATGATTTTTTTTTTATTTTTATTTTTTATTATACTTTAAGTTCTAGGGTACATGTGGGTATCATGATTTTTAAAGCTTCCCTAGTGATTCTTAGGTACAGGCAGAGTTGAGAATCACTGCTCTGCAATCTCTAAACATTATCCCTTAGTTAATTTAACAGTGTAAGCCTAAGCAACGTAAATGGACCATATTTGCTAAGATTCACATAAAAACTCCTTTAGAGAATAAAGGTAATGTTATGCCATTGGTTTTAATGGAAAGTAAATAAAAACATCCAAACAATATTTCCGCTGTGAGTTTTTGAAACATATTTAAGATATGAAGTAATACCCGTGATATTTTTCTTCCAGACAAATGGTTATGCTTTTATCTCATCTGAATAAATCTATTCAGATGAGATAAAAGGAACTTTTCATTCCAGGTACCTGAAATGCCTATACTTTTAATTCTAGTAATTTTTTCCTCTTTAGAAACAAGTTGTCTTTGCCATATGTTGTATTCAAATTTATAAGTCACATCCACTTATTTTTGGAAGTGGATGGAGTATAAGAAATAATTGACTTATCATAGATATCATTTATTAATTTTCCCCATCCATTTTTCTTCCTGACCTTTACTATAACTATATTTTCGTTACATTTTCTCTATTGAGAAGGTCACAAGGAAGGGCCCTAGTCTTAGTCCTCAGTCCATAGTCAGCATGCCATGCTTTATATTGTTTTCTCTTTATCTTTCCTTCACCCATTAGAGTTTAACTGTCCCAGATGTCAATTTTCTCCCTAATAAACCTCCTATACACTAAACAACTTAGAATCAGAGTATATCTGAGATACATATCATGACCTTGGTGCAAATATTACATCCATTTTACAGCTGAGTAAACTGACAGTGAGATTAAATTACCTGCCCAAGGTGCTGTAGTAAAGAGATGAGAGAACCAGGAGGTAAACCCAGAAAGCTTGACTTCTGAGCCTATAGTGGCAAAGCATCACTAACAAACCAAGGCTATTTTAAAAGGGGGAGTTTAAAAACAAGGATCAGTGATATGATTCTACCCCAGGAAACCTTTGGACAGCTCCTGGGATCCATACCTGCAGAAGAAAAGAAAGCAGGATTGGGTCATGAAGTTCCAACAGAGGTCTCAGCCGCTGGGGATCTCAGGAGCTGATGTAGCCCTTTAGCTGGGGTGACAGGCCTGGGCCTTTATGTCCTCACAGTGATCAGTTACTGGGTGCAGGCTGTCCTAGGCTGGAATCTGACCTAAGGGGCATCTTCTGTAGCCTTTGCACACATGCAGAATAAGTTGTCAATTCCTGAATGGAGATTTGGGTGAACATCACAGCATTCACCAGAGAGTTGTTCTAAGGTGACCACATTCCAGTGATTAGCTTTGAGACACTTGCTCAATAACATAAAACCATGTAGCAGCACTTATAACAGGATAGAGCATTCCTTTTTGTTATTGTTAGTAAGCTTGGTGGCAGTGATTAGGAGGGCCCGGCCATGATGAGTCCACAGGGAAAATATAATACCCTGTGACCTGATCATGCCCACAGGCTGATGGGCCCTCATGAAACACCTGCTACTAAAGCATAGTCCAACTATGAAACGATTAGTGATTTAGCCTCTTCCTAAATCATATTAAACTATTCAAAGAGATGACATGATTCAAATGAACAGTAAAATTAAAGATGTGTACATACTAGCAAACGTTTAAGGAAGGAATCATAGCAATACTCTACAATCTCTTTTAGAAGATTATAAGCAGAGAGAATACTTCCTCATTCTATGAAGCCACCATTATCTTAATACCAAAACTAGACGAGTATTACAAGAAAAGAACACTATAGACCAATAACTCTTATGAACATAGATGGAAAAATCCTAAACAAAACATTAGCAGGTGAAATCCAATAATGTATAATGAGAATTATATACCATGACCAAGTGGGAATTATTTCATGTATGCAAGCTGGTTGAACATTCAAAAATAAGCTAATATAATCCATCACATCAATAGGCTAAAAAATCACATGATAATATAAATAGCTACATAAATGGCATTTGACAAAATTCAATACCAATTTATGACAAAATCTGTCAGTAAACTAGGAAGAGAGGGAACTTCCTAAACTTGATAAAGAATATCCACAAAAAACCTTATAGCCAACATTACACTTAATGTTAAGATACTAGAAACTTTACCACTAAGATCAGGAACAAGATGAGGATATGCCCTCTCACCACTCCTTTTCAACGTTGTACTGGAAGTCCTCTCTAATGCAGAGGGACAAAATAAGGAAATAAGAAGTATACCAGTTGGGAAGGAAGAAATAAAACTATCTTTGTTCACAAATGGCATTATTGTCTAAGTAGAAAATCCAAAAGAATCAAAATATAACTTTTAAAACTAGTAAGTGATTATAGCAAAGTTGTAGGATACAATGTTAATATACAAAAGCCAATTGCTTTCCTAAATATCAGCAATAAACAAGTGGAATTTTAAATTAAAAACACAATACCACTTACATTAGCATCCCAATAAATAAAATACTTACATACAAATTTAATAAAATATGTTTAAGATCTACATGAAGAAAACTACAAACTCTGATGAAAAATAAAGTCAAAGAGCTAAATAACTGGAGAGATATTCCATGTTCATGAATAGGAAAACCTCAATCTAAAGTTTATACAGAAAGGCAAAAGACCCAGAATAGTCAACACAATACTGAAGAAGAGCAAAGCTGGAGGACTGACCCTATCCAATTTCAAGACTTACTATAAAGCTGCAGTAATCAAGACAGCGAGATATTGTTGAAAGGATAGCCAAATAGATCAGTAGAACACAATAGAAATCCAAGAAATAGACCCACATAAATATAGTCAATCGATCTTTGACAAAGGGGCAGAGACAATAAGATGGAGCAAAGACAGTCTTTTGAACAAATGGTGCTGAAATAACTGGACATCCATGTGCAAAAAACATATGTAGACATATGTAAGGTCTACATAGACCTTACATCCTTCACAAAATTAACTCAAAATGGATCATAGACCTCAATGCAAAACACAAAAATATAAAAGTAGAAGATAACATAGGATAAAACCTAAATGATCTTGCATATGGAGATGACCTTTTGATATAACATCAAAGGCATGATCCATGAGAGAAATAATTGATAAGCTAAATTTAATTAAAATGGAGAACTACTGCTCTGAAAAGACAATATTAGAAGAATGAGAAAACGAGCCACAAACTGGGAGGAAATATTTGTAAAAGACACATATGATAAATGACAGTTAACCAAAATATACAAAGAACTCCTTAAACTCAACAATAAGAAAACAACCCAATTAAAAAATAAGCCAAACACCTTAACAAACACCTCACCAAAGAAGATATACAGATCCATATAAGAATATGAAAAAAATCCTCCATATCATATGTCATCAGGAAAATGCAAATAAAAATATGACTGAACACTTATTAGAATGACCCAAATCCAGAACACTAACACTAAATGCCAGTAAGGGCATGTAGCAGCAGGAATTCCCATTCACTTCTGGTGGGAATCAAAAATGGTACAGCCACTTTGGAAGATAGTTTGGCAGCTTCTTACAAAACTAAACATACTCTTACTATATGATCCAGCTATCATGCTTCTTATTATCTACCTACATGAGTTGAAAATTTATGTCCATGCACACATATGTTTATAGAAGCTTCATTCATAATTGCCAAAACATTGGTTTTAGAAATAATTAAAATGTCCTTCAGTAGGTGAATGGATAAATAAACTGTGGTAAATACAGACAACAGAATATCATTCAGCACTAAAGAAAAATGAGTTATGTAATGTAGTGCTGGTTGCAAAACTTAGAATATTCTAAAGAATTGAATTATACGCTTTAAATGGGTGAATTGTATTGTATGTGAATGATATCTCAACAAAGCTGTTGACAAAAAAGAGAAAGATAGAATGACAGAGTAAGTTTTTATTATAACAGTAATGTATGCTCTTCTGTTAGATTGGCTTTTTAAAGGATTTTATAATAAAACTTAAAATAATCTGGAAAAAAAAAGAAAAATGAGTTACGAAGCCATGAAAAGACATGGAGGAACCTTACATGTATATTAATAGGTGAAGGAAGCCAATATTAAGACTGCATACTACATGATTCTAACTACATGACATTCTGAAAAAGGCAAAACTAAGCAAACAGTAAAAAGATCGGTAGTTGCTAGAGGGTGGAGGGTAGGGAGAGGGATGAATAGGCAGAGCACAGATTTTTAGGGCAGTGAAAATACTCTGTGTGTATCCACTACAATGGTGGATACATGTCATTATACGTTTGTCCAAACCTTTAGAATCCACAATACCAAGAGTCAATCCTAATGTAAACTATGGATTTTGGGTGATTATAATGTGTCAATGTAATAAATATACTACTCTGGTGGGAATGTTGGTGATGGAGGAAACTATGCAAGTGTGGGGGCAGGGGATATATGAGAAATCTCTATAGCTTCCCCTCAATTTTGCTGTGTACCTGAAACTGCTCTTTAAAATGTCTATCCCACAACTAACAGCAATATGTGCATGTATATAACATATTGCTGCTAGCTATAGATTTTCTATATGCACACACATACACAAACATATACTCTCTTTTTACTATCAGCTCTCAATTAGTCATACCAATGAGCTAAAAGTTGACGCAGTGTGTGCTTTAGAGGTTCTATCTCAGGTTACATGTCCCAGCTTCCCCACTCCCTTTTGTACAAAAGGACATAGCAAGTCTCCTGATATTTGAAATAGCAGTTTAAAGATGAAGTACAATTTTACTTAAATATTTATTTTTCTTATTTTCCAGAGATACTTTAAGCATCTGGTCTTTTTGTGGGGAGGGGAATAAGAGTTCCAGCTAACAGAGCAGAATTTTGTAAACAGATATTTCGTGTTTGGTGAAAGCAGGTCTGGGGATCCTGGAAGACCATATCCCAGTGGATATGAATCTGTTTACTGTTTGTTCAAATGAAGTTGGTTATTGCCTGCTCATTGCTCCTGGACACAAAAGCACAAGAACTCTGATTCCTTAGACAAAAGCCCCAGCAGAGTAGGCTTTTGCAGTGATGGGCAGGACTTTGGGTGGGGGATGTGTATGGTTGTGGGAAATCTGGGCAGTCCACTGAGTGGGGAGCTTCTGACACAAGGCGAAGCACTAGATGAAGGTGGATTCTGAAACTGTTCTTTGAATTGCGGTCAATTTGACATCTCGGGAGGATATGATTAAGCCAGATACATTGACAAAGTAAATAAAGTCGTAACTACAAAGATTTATTAAAAAGATTAAAAGAAAATTTATAACCTGCTGCGGTAGATGCGGTAAACACTGTGATCTGTCTTCAAGAAAGAACCTGTTGTCCAGCTCCCAGGAGTGTGGTTAGCAGATGCCCTTCAGCTTTCAGCACCTTCATGGACTGTCTCAGTGGCAGAGGTCTGCCCTGTTCCAGGGCACAGCCCTTCCTGGGGCACGCCACATGCAGTGATTCATTGACATGAGGATATCAAGGCCTGGCCATCTCAGCCCAGTCAGGTGCAACTCTGAAGGGCCACTCTAGCTCCAGAGCTTCATGTGGGGTTGGCTAAAGCTGTCTTTGGGACTGCATTAGGCTTGATTTCCCTCTCTTCCCACCCCGTTATCCCTCCCCTCCCCGAATCACAGTGTTCACTTTCTGGGAGATCTAAGCTGTGACCAGAGCTAAGATAATACTGTGCTCAGGAATAACTAGTGTCCTTTTGGCCATTTTCCAGCCAGTGTCAGAATCCCTTTTTCACACTATTTTTGGGTGGAACCATCTCCATTCACTATTCCATCTTTGGACCACTATAACAGAGAGCACTTAAAGGAATAAGTGGGGGCCACTTCTTTTAATTTAAATTTGAATTTAAAACTTCTGTTTAAGACTTTATTAAAGAGTAAAAACGAAAGCATCACGATGAAACAAGATTGGGGCAAAATATAACTCTGGGTCTTCCATGTATTAAAAAAGTCTCTGCAAATTAATAAGAAAAAACTCCAAAATAGAAGTATACACAAAAGACTTGAACAGACATTTCGTAAAAGATGAAATCAAAAACTAAATAAACCTATGAAAAGTAGCTTGTCCACACTAGTTATCAGGGGAATGAAAATTAAAATCTCACAGTAAACTACACACTCACCAGAAAGCTAAAATGAAGGAAACAGAAAACACCATCTTTTTGGAATATGCCAAGCAACTGGAATGATCATATGTTGGTAGTATGGTACAATCATTTGAAAATATGGGACATACATATATATATATATATGGAGATATATATATATGTATGTCCCATGATCTAGCAACTCCCCTGCAAGGTATATATCCAATAGAAATACATACATGTTTATAGAAGCCCCATTCATAATAAGCAAGACAGGACAACAATCCAATGCCTATCAACAGTAGAACAGATAAATAAAAAATACAGACATAGAGTGGGATACTATATAGCCATTGAAATGAACAGTTGCCACACTTGCAGCAGCATGGATGAATCTTACAAGCATAATATTGAACAAGAGAAGCCAGCCTTTTTTAAAGGACATGCCATATGAGTCCAGTGATAAAGTTCAAAAACCAACCAAACTAATCTATAGTGTTAGAAATCAGGGTACCTCTTGGGAGGGGAAAGTGTCTGGAAAGAAGTGCAAGAGCAGCTTCTGGAACATTAATAATATTCTGTTTCTTAATCTGGGTACTGTTTACACAAGTTTCCTCACTTTAGGAAAATTTAGTGAGCTGTATTTTTTATTAAGTTTGTACTTTTCCATAGTATTTAATAGAAAGGATTATTTCAAAATTAACTTGTAGGACAAATATTTGTTATTTAATTGCAGTGAATCTCGGTTCATTTTAGACAGTAATTGCTATTTTACAGCGGTGGCTTCACCAAGTTGTTGCCCCTTTCTGTTTCTTTCACATGCATATTGATTTCTTTAATAGTCAGGTATTATTGTAATGAGCTTAAACATGTAAAGAGGGCAACTAGATTCCACCACTCCAGGGCGTGTGATTCATTCTTTTTATACAGTTTTGTTGAGGTATAATTGACACACAGCAAGTTACCCATATTTTAAATATGCAATTGAAAAGTTTTGATATATATACATACAGTCACACATCATTTAACAACAAGGATACATTCTGAGAAAAGCATCCTTAGGCAATTTCATCACTGTGTGAACATACTTACATAAACCTGGATGGTATAGCCTACTACACACCTATGCTATATATTATAGCCTCTTGCTCGTAGGCTCCAAACCTGTACAGCATGTTACTGCACTGACTAGTGTAAGGAAATAGTAACATAATGGTGAGTATTTGTGCAATAGAAATTTTTTTGGCTCCATTATAATCTTATGAGACAGATGTCATATATGTAGTCTGTCATTGACCAAAAGTCATTATGTGATGCATGACTGTATTTGTAAAGCTATCAGCACAATCAACATGGTGAACACACACATTACTCTCAGAAGTTTCCTTGTGCCATTTGGCAATCTTTCCATCCTATCCTTCCACCATCACATGATATATACTCTTTGTTTGGTTTCTTTTATTTTACTTTGGGCTTTATATGTGTGTTATGTGTCTCAGTAGTTCATTCCCTTTTATTTCTATAGGATTACATTGTATGGATATACTAAGATTTGTGTACCTATTCACCTCTTGATGGACACTTGGGTTGTTTCCAATTTTTCATAATCACAAATAAACCTGCTCTGAACATTTATTTTAAAATCTTTGTTTAAATATAGACTTTCCTTTCCCTTGGATAAATGTCATGGAGTGGAATAGTTAGATCATATGGTAGGCATATTTTCAACACTTGCTTGTCACTTGTTTGGAGGCAGCTTATGACCACCACCTTTATCTTTAGAATAATTGGTCCATTCCCTTTTGCTTTCTGAGTGGCACTTTTCTACCCTCTGATTATCTGATTACCTTTCTTAGAAGAAAGAGTCAAATAAGGAGTTGTTTCTACTTACTAACTACCTTGTAGTAAATCTGTTTCCCTGTGGAAAACTGGAGATGTCTCCTTTGTAGTGAGCTGTAAATGCAGAGGCATCTCTGAGTTGGAAGTGTTTGACATTTTACTTTGCCTGTTTTCAGGTTCCATATTCCTTGGAAGAGTAATGACATTTTCTTCTCTTACTAATATTTATTAAATTTTTATTTAAATTTTACTTTCCTCCTTCATAGCATTTTACCCCTGATATCTGAATAAAATAGAAAGGTATTAAAAAAGAAGACTGGGCAATATTTAAAATGTCTTCTTTAAATAAGCAAGGATTAGGCAGAGAGTGATCTAACATCATTCCAGGTGTTGATACTTGCCTACTGACTAGAAAGGAACTGTACAAGGCATCATAACTCTAGAAGATGTGGTATCTGTGCTGTACACCCAGATATACCTCCAACCACCAGATGATGGGAACAGCACACGTGCAGCTGCAGGCACAGAAGACAGCTCCTCTATTGGTCCGCACAGCGGGACATCCTATTCTGTGGGTAGAACTGACTCAAAGTTATTTCAGGCAGAAAGGGCGGATGGAAAATATAATGAAGCCAATGTGGGGATATGTTTGTAGACTAGGAAAGAATATGATCATCTAGGAGATTGTGTCCAGATCATGGTCAAAACACTCATGACCACCAGCAGAAGTTATCACTCAAGGGGAAACAGGGCTTAAAGAAAAATTATATAGTGTGGAACTCGCAGGATATTTTTATACAAATTAAATCAAGTTAAAATCAACAATGATCATCTTCACATGAAAAAAAGAGTAATGTAAAATTAGCCTTGGAGATGCCTTTTATCTGGCACTATGAAAAAAGTACGTCTGCTTCTAACCTTGAATTAACACTTTATCTGCTTTCTCGATCTCATCCTATTCCTCCACGATCTATTTTCTTTTTTAAGCAGATCTGAGATATAATTACATACTATAAAGTTCATTCATTTAAACCATACAATGAAATGTTTTTAGTATATTTACAGAGTGTGCGAACATCAGCATAATACAATTTTGGAACATTTCATGTCCACTGGCAATCACTCCCCCATTTCTTTGTCCCCTATCCTCTGGTAACAACTAATCTACTTTCTGTCTCTATGGATTTGCCTATTCTGGGTCTTCATATAAATGGAGTCACACAATATATGGTGTTTTGTGAAGGGCTTCAAGCTTATGTAAGGTTGAAAGCTTACATAGCGCTTTCAAGATTCATATTCATGCTGTATCATGTCAGTACTTCATTCCTTTTTATTGATGAATAATATTTCATTATACGAATATACCATATTTTGTTTATCCGTTCATCAGCTGATAGACAATTGGGTTATTTTCACATTTTGGCTACCAGGAATAATACTAGTTTGAGCACTTGTGTATAGGTTTTTGTATAGAAGTACTTCTTTTTTTTCTCTCAAGCATATACTTAGGAATGGAATTTCTGGGTTATATCATAACTCTGGGAAATGCCAAACTGTTTTAAAGTGTGGCTGCACCATATTACACTTCCACCAGTAATGGATAATAGTTTCAATCTCTCTATATTCTTTCTGACACCTATTATTTTCTATCTTTTCTTATTCTAGCTATGCTAATGGGTATAAAGTAGGATCTCTTTGTGGGTTTGATGTTGAGCATCTTTTTACGTTTTTATTAGTCATTTGTATATCCTGTTTGTAGTAATGTCTATTCAAATTCTTTACCTATTTTTAACTTACGTTTCATTATTGAATTGTAAGAGCTCTCCATATATGCTTGGTACATGTCTCTTTCTACAAATTTGATTTGCAATTTTTTTTTTCCATTCAGTGGTGGTCTTTTCACTTTCTTGATTGTATGATTTGCTGCACAAAAGATTTTAATTATGATAAAGTACAATTAACCTATTTTTTATTTTGTCATTTGTGTTTTTGGTGTTACATCTAAAAAATCATTGCCTGAATCAAGGGCACAAATATTTATTCCAAGACTTCTTCTAAGAATTCATAGTTCACACTCTCAAATTAGGTCTATGATTCATTTTGAGTCAAATTTTTATATTTTGTGAGGTAAGAACACAGACTCATGATTTTTGCATGTGGATATCCAGTTCTTCCATGACTTCGTTGAAAAACTGTTCCTTTTTCATTGAATTTGCTATCTTTGTTTAAAAGTCAGTTGAGCAGAAACAATAAGGGCTTATTTGTAAACCCTCAATTCTATTCCATTTAGATAGATAAGACAGATAGATGATTGATTGATTGATAGATGATAGATAGATAGATAGATAGATAGATATATAGATAGATATCCTTAAGCTAGTACATGCTGTCTCAATTGCTATGGCTTTGTTTTGAAATTTGGAAATTTGAGTCCTTCAATTTTGTTTTTCTAGGATTAGTTTGGCTATTCTAGATTTCTTGCATTTCCGTATGAATTTTACAATCAGTTTGTCAATTTTTGTGAAAAGCAAACTGGGATTCTCTTTTTTATAAGAAAGTCTATTAGGATTGTTGCATTCAGTCTCTCAATTACTTTAAGGAATATTGTCATCTTAAAAATATTAAGTCTTCTAATATGTGAACTCAAGATGTCTTTACATTTCATTGGCTCTTAATTTTTCAGCAATATTTTGTAACTTTCAGCACACAAGTTTTTAATTTTTTTCCAAAGCTATTTCTTTTGAACATTTCAACATTGAAAAAAAATTGTATTTCGTTCAATGCTATAATATTTCAATACCATAAATGGAATTGTTTTCTTAATATTAATTTTGGATTCTTCATACTAGTGTAAAGAAATTGATTTTTGTGTATTAATCTTGCATCCTGAAACTCTGCTGAACTCATTTATGAGTTCTAATAGCTTTTTAGTCCATTCCTTATGATTTTGCATGTACAAAATAATTTCAACTGCAAATAGACATTCTTTTTCAATTTGGGTGCCTTTTTTTTCTCTTTCCTAATTAACCTAGCTAGAAATTCTAACACAATGTTAATAGAAGTGGTGAGGATAAATGTCCTTGTCCTGTTCTGATCTTGGGGGAAAACACTTGGTCATTTACCATCAAATATAACATAATCTACGGGGTTTTTGTAGACATCCTTTGTAAGGCTAGATAGTTCCATTTTAACTCTGGTTCTTTGAGTTTGTTTTTTTTCTTTAACATGAATGAGTTTTGCCATGTGTCAGATTCTGTTTTTGCATCTATTGAGATGATCATGTGATTTTTGTCCTTTATTCTATTAATACAATGTAACATATTATTTGGTTTTCGGATGCAAACATTACCTTGCATTCCTGGGAGAAATCCTTCTTTGTCATGGTGTATAATGCATTTTATATGTTGCTGGATTTTGCTTGCCAGTATTTGGTTGAGGATATTCTGTATTTATCTTCATAAGAAATATTAAATTACTGTTTTCTTTTCTTGTAATATCTTTGCCTGGCTTTAATATCAGGGTAATAGTGGCATTATGAGTTGGAAAGTGCTCCCATTTCTTCTATACTTTGAAAAAGCTTGAGAAGTATTGGTTTTTATTCTTTGGATGCTTAATAGAATTCACCAGTGACGCCAACTGGTGAATTTGGATTTTTTTGTGGAAAGTTTTTTTTTTTTTAATTTAATAATCCAACTTGTTATACATAAATTCAGATTTTCTATTTCTTCTTTAGTCAGTTTTGATAGTTTGTGTCTTTCTAAAGATGTGTCCATTTGATCTCAATGATTTAATTTGTTGGCATAGAATTGCCTATAGATTCCTTGACAATCCTTTTTATTTCTGTAAGGTCAGTAGTGTTGTGTCCCCTCTTATTCCTGACTTTACTAATTTGAGTCTTCTTTTATTTATTTGTCAGTCTAAAGAAAGATTTGTCAAATTTGTTAATCTTTTTAAATAATGCCTTTTTTGTTTCATTGGTTTTTTCTGCTGTCTCATTCTTCTCTAGTCTTTATCGTTTCCTTTTTTGCTAGCTCTAGGTTTAATTTGCTCTTCTTTTTCTGGTTTCTTAAGGTGGAAAATGAAGTTAGTGACTTTTTAGAATATTTGCATTTATGCCCATAACTTTCCATCTGAGTTCTTCTTAACTGTATACCATACATTTTGGGATATTGTGGTTTTGTTTTTATTTATGTCAATTTTTTAAATTTCTCTTGGATTTTCTTCTTTGACACATTATTTAGGGGTGTTTGTTTAATTTCCACATATGAGTGCATTTCCTGAATTTCCTTCTGTTATTGATTTCTAATTTAATTCCTATATGGTCAGAAAATGTATTAGGCATGATTCTAATCTTCAATCTATTGTTATCTGTTTTATGGCTGATCACATGGTCTATTGTAGAGAATATTCCATATGTGCTTTAGAAGACTATGTATTCTGCTGTATTTGAGTAGAGTATTCTACAGATACCTGCTGGGTCTAGTTACAGTGTTATTCAAATTGTTTATACTCCTGTTGATCTTTTGCTTATTTGTTCTGTCAATTATTGAAAGTGGGTTATCGAAATTTCCATCTGTTATTGTTGAATTGCCTATTTTTTCCTTCAATTCTGTCAGTTTTTGCTTTATGTATTGGGGGGCTCTGTTGTTAGATGCATAAATGTATGTAACTGTTATATCTTCAGAGATGAATTACCTTTTTATCATTGTAATGTGTCTGTATTAGTCTGTTTTCATACTACTGATAAAGACATACCCAAGACTTGGAAGAAAAAGAGGTTTAATTGGACTTACCATTCCACATGGCTGGGAAGGCCCCAGAATCGTGGCGGGAGGTGAAAGGCACTTCTTACACGGTGACAGCAAGAGAAAATGAGGCAGACGCAAAAGCGGAAATGCCTGATAAAACCATGAGATCTCGTGAGACTTATTCACTACCATGAGAACACTATGAGGAAAACTGCCCACATGATTCAAATTATCTCCCACAGTACATGGGAATTATGGAAGTACAGTTCAAGATGAGATCTGGGTGGAGACACAGCCAAACCGTATCAGTGCCCCTCCTTATTTCTAGGAACATCTTGTTTTGTTATCTATTTTATCTGATATAAATTACCAGGCTAACAATCATTCACTCCATGTATCTTATAGCTGTTGTTTGAATAATGTAACTTTTTTTCATTTTACTTTTAAGCTATTTTAAATCTAAAGTGTGCTTCTTACAGGTAGCGTACAGTTGTATACTGTTTACTATTTTTTAATCCAGTCTAAATATCTGCCTTTGATTGGATTGTTGAATCCATTTACATTTGATATTATCATTACAAACTTGGATTTTATCTCCATTTTACATTTTCTCTATATGTGTCCTTTATATTTTTTTACTCTATTTCCCCCAGTTTTATTGATGTATAATTGATATATTTTAAAAATTGCACACATTTAACATAAATAATTTGATGAGTTCGAACATATGAATACACTTATGATAATATCACCACAATCAAGGTAATAAACATATTCATCATCTCCAAAAGTTTTCCTGTGACCATTTGCTTTTTTAAATGTGTAATACGATGTTGTTAATTATAGGTACTGCTATAAATTTATATCTATTGAACAACTCCCCATTTCCACCTCTCCCATCCTCTGTCAGCCACCAGTCATTTTTTACTTCTGTAAGTTTGATTTTTTTGATGACTTATAAGTGGAATCATGCAGTATTTATCCTTCTGTGATTGACTTATTTAACTTAGCATAATATTTTCAAGAAATATCAACATTATCACAAATGGTGAGATTTCTTTCTTTTTAAGGCTGAATAATATTCCATCATATGTATATACAGTCGACCCTTGAACAACATAGGTTTGGACAAGTTCATTTATAAGTGGATTTTTTCAACCAAATGAGGATCAAAAATACAGTAATTATGTAATCTAAAGCCTGTTTATATGAAGGGCCTACTTTTCATATACATGAGTTCCACAGGACGGCATACAAAACTAAGTATGCACAGATGTTGGTATCCTTTCTTTTTAACACTTTTATTACGATATAATTCACAGGTATGTAAGTTTTTTCACATACTCTGATTTAGAGTATAAAGTTCAAATGTTTTAGTATATTCACCGAACTGTACAATCACTACACAATTAGCATCATCTAATTAGCAGTAAGTCCATTTATTCCCTCCCCAGACTTTCACAACTGTTAATCTACTTTCTGTCCTTATATATTTTCCTGTTCTAGACATCTCATATAAATGAAATCACATAGTATGTGGTCTCTTGTAGCTGACTTCTTTCACTGTAATCTTTTCAAAGTCCACACAAAAACATTCAATGGAGAAAGGACAGCCTTCAACAAATGGCCATAAGAAAAATGAATATCCACACACAAAATAATGAAACTGGATCCTTATATCATCTACAAGAGTTTACAAATAATAAAGACCTAAATGTAAGACTTCAAACTTTGAAACGCTTAAAAAAAATCACAGTAGGAAAATGTTATAACATTGCATTTGGCAGTGACTTCTTGCATAAGACACCAAAAGCACAGGGAAGAAAAGTAAAAAATAAATAAATTGGGCTACATCAAAATTTAAAATGTCTGCATCGAAGGACACAATCCGTAGAATAAAAAGGCAACCTACAGAATGAGAGAAAATATCTATTCTGCAGAAAATTTGCAAATCATATATCAGATAAGAGGTTAGTATCCAGAATATATAAAGAACTCTTATAACTGAATACCTCCAAAAAAACAATAGAAATCCCAAAATGAACAAAAAACAAAACCCCAAACAATCTGATTAAAATGTGCAAAGGTCTTGAATAGCTATTTGCCTAAAGATGGTACACAAAAGGCCAACAAACATGTGAAAGGATGCTCAACATCACTAATAATTAGAGAAATACAAATCAAAGCCACAAGGAGATATCACTTTATACCCATTAGAATTGCTACTATATAATACATAGCATATATATTACATAGATAAAATATAATTGTATTACATTATGCACATATATTTCAAAATGAGAAAACTATTGTTGATGACGATCTGGGGAACTGGAGGCCTTGTGCACTGTTGGTGGGAACATAAAATTGTGCAGCCACTATGGAAAACTGTATGTCAGTTTCTCAAAAAAAAAAATAGAATTACTATATGATCCAGTATTTACACTTCTGTAAATTGGAAATAGTTGAAAGCAGGGTCTTGAAGTGATATTTGCTCACCCATGTCCATAGCAGCATTATTCATAATAGCCAAAAATAGGAAGTAACACAAATGCCCATTAACTAATGAATGGATAAACAAAATGTGGAACATACAAACAACAGAGTATTATTCAGCGTTAAAAAAGGAAGAAAATTCTGACACATGCTATGACAGGAACAAATCTCGAGGATGTATGCTGAATGAAATAAGTCAGTCACATACACACACACAAAATACTATATTATTCTACTTATGTTAGGCATGCAGTGTAGTCAATTTCATAGAAACAGAAAGTAGAATAGTGCTTGCTTGTCAAGGACTCAGGGAGGGGGAATGAGGAGTTGCTGTTTAATGAGTGTAGAGTTTCAGTTTCCCAAGATGGAAAAGTTTTGAAAGTTGGTTGCATTACAATATGGATGCACCTTACACTGTTGAACTATATACTTAAAAATAGTTGATATAGTAAATTTTATGTTACATGTATTTTACCACAATTACAAAATTAGAAAGGAAGCAAGCTATGCAGAACCGGCTATGAGGTAACTGTTGTGGAAACAGAAACCATCCCATCAAGGGAACATGATTCTGTATATGTAAAGCTGAAAATATTGTCACCCTGTCAAAGATAGGAGATCCAATGTTCAGCACCAAAAAAAGGTGGGGTTGAGGGAGGCTCTCTATAGAAATTGAATGGATCACATGTGAAGAACTTGTGTTTTATTATGAATGTTGGTGCTCCAGTGAAAAAAAAATTCCCTTAACACACTTACTCTGCCATTTGGGTTACTGGGGGCTTGAGAGATGGATTATCCCACCCCCTCATGTCAAGATAGAAGCACACTGTTGACACACTATATAGATGTATACAATACAGGCAGTCCTTGGTGTCTATGGGTTCCACATCCATGGATTTAACCCACCACAGATGGAAAATGTTCCAAAAAATTTGCATCTAGACTGAACATATATTGACTTTATTTCCTTGTCATTATTCCCTAAATAATTCAGTGTAACAACTATTTATATAGCATTTACATGGTATTCAGTATTATAAGTAATCTGGAGATTATTTAACATATACAGGAGGGTTTGCAGAGGCTATATGCAAATACTACACCATTTATATAGGGTCTTGAACATAAGTAGATTACAGTGTCCACAGGAAGTATTAAAACCAATCCCCCACAGACACTGAGGAATGACTGTAGTCCCATGTAGCCTTGCCACTCATGGAAGAGGTATATTGGATACAGATCTTCCTACATAACAGGAAACTTACATCCACAGCCTGGAATCATAAATCTAGACTTTCATTCTCTCAATGACTAGGCATAAAACCAACATCACAAATAAGGACTACAAAGACAAACACATAGAAAATCCAGCCCTGGAAGCTGAGATGTTACTCCAAGAACAAAGGAGAATTCATCAGCAGCAACATTTGAATTTATAATGACAGATAGTTCATCCATAAAATAAGAACAAAATACTATGAAGAAATGAAGAGCAATAAAAATGCTTAGGATTTTAAAACATAGAAATAATAGAAGAACTTGAAGATAAAGTTGAGGAACTTTCAAAGAACATAGAGAAAAATAAAAATGGAAATTATGAATGCAAAGAAACGAGATATATAGATCCAATGGCCAATTACTGAGTACCATAGAGATAGGTCAGAGAAACTGGCACATAAAAACTTTTTCTTCTTGTAAGGGAACATGTTTAGGGTCTTCCCTTTATCCCCGGAATTTATACATTTCATCTGGATATTTCTATAACTTTTCATTATTCTTCAAAGTTACATGGGGGCTATTTTAATTTGAAGATTTAAACATTGCTTTGGTTCCAGTAACTTTTCTTCTGTTAATTCCTTGAGTTTCTCTTCACCTTTTCCTCTCTCTTTTTGTTCTCAGATTGAAATTAGATTTTGTTGAGTTATCATTTAACTCTCACTTTTCTCATACATTTCTTCTCCATTTTGTTGGGGAAGATATTCCTCAATTCCATCTTCCAGATGACTAATTCTTACACTACAGTGTTTTGCCTTGTTATTTATCCATTTCCTAAGTTTTTTAGTTTGGTAAGGAAGTTTAGGGGATTTTTAGCTTTTCATTTTCAAAAATTCTTTTTAATCTCTACTATTCTTTTTTGGAATCACTATCCTTTCACATTTCTTCAAGTCTTATCTATTTCATGTATTGTGTTTGTTTCCTCCAGATTAGTTCTTTCATTCATTTTATTTTTTTGAGTAACAACTGACTCTAAATAAAACAGATACAATGCATGAAATAGGCAAGACTTGAAGAGATTTGAAAAGATGCTGAGTCCATAAAAGGACGGTAAGCTTTGTAAGCCCCAAAACACATTATCCAAACTCTGCTGCATAATTACACATCACAGAGCTTGGGATGAAGCAGATACTCAGTAAATGGTGACAAGGAAATGCATTCGATCTCTTTAAAATATATCAGGACTTCAATAATAATCTCTCTACATTGGCTGAAGTGTGGATAAAACAATACCAGGGATGGTTTCTGGATTATGAGATCCCAGAAGCATAATACATTTATAGTCTTAGAGGACAATTTTAACACACCAAGAAACAGCTGTCCTCCCCTTATTTGATGGGAAGAGATGGACATGGTAAAGACACGGAGAAGCTGTTGCTATAAATTTGCAATTCCACTTGGAGTCCACTACCCTGACAGACCAATCAGAGGAAAGACACAGCCAACCATGAGTTTCTAGCAACTGTTTGAGAAAAAGAGTGTCAATGGGGAAAATGGAAATATTAAACAAAGAGAAAATACGAACAGCAATGTAAACAGGGAAGAAGAGGTGCACGCTAATTGTGGAGTGCAAATGTGTACTAAAAATTATTTTTACATAAACTAGAATATCCATTTTCTTTAAAATGCAGCCAAGTATTCCTCCTTCTGTATGAAATCCATTTGATCTGTCATATTTGTTTAAAAGATGTTAAATAATAAAAACACCCTCAATTCCCTTTTGTGTGTATGTGTTTCAGAAGAAACTCTAATCAATTTGGAACATTTTTGGCTACAAAGAACAGAAAACACAAATCATGGGAGCTTAAACAAGATGCAGATTTATTTTTCTGTCATGTAAAATAGACCCAGAGGTACGTCAAGCAATGATCTTCAGAAACCCAAGGATTTTTGTTTATTTGTTTGTTGATCTCTCAGCTTCACTGTACTTAACACCGGCTTCCATCAACATCACATGACCATGGCCATTACATTTCTGCTGTAGTTCTAGCCATCACATCTGTATTCCAGGCAGCAGAAAGGAGAAAGGGTGTTAGGGAAAACAGGTACATGTACCAGTTTTCTCAGCCCCTTCTACAGAACATTTTCCAGAAGCCCTACCAATAACAACCATTTTATATTTTGTTTGCCACCTGTATCTGCAAGGGAGACTGTGAAATGTAGAATTTCAGCTAAGTACATTGCCACCCGCAATAATATTAAGATTCTATTAGAAAAAGGAAAAGGGTAGGTAAATGGTGTTTAGGCAACTAGCACCCCACCCATCTATACACTACAAAATTAGCCATATAGGTAGAAATAGTCCTTATTTGTTATACTATAACTTTTACAAATTTTATGTGCCAATGTATATGCCTGGGTCTTTTCTAGTAGTTTTGCAGTCAAATACTATTTAGTGATTAGTCTCTGGTTCAGTGCTTTCACATACATTTTCTCACATACTCCTTAAAGTAACCTTGTGAATTAGATATTATCGTCATCCATTTACAAATTAGAACAGGGGTTTAATGTGTTGAAAGATCTTATTCAGTGATACAAGGTTAGGAAATGCCAGAATTAGGTCCCAACAACAAATCCCCTAATTCTAATTTCCAGACTATTTCCATGACATAACCTCTCCTGGCAAAGTTTATTTGCTTCTCAGGGTCTGTCTTGCAACAGGGAATTATATAATTTATGCCCGATTACCATCTTATCCACCTGGCTTAGTTTGCTCAAGCTCATTACCTAAAAAATAAAGTATTTATCTCTTTTAAAAGTCTGGGCACAGTGGCTCACGCCTGTTATCCCAGCACTTTGGGAGGCCAAAGTGGGAGGATCACTTGAGGTCAGGAGTTCTAGACCAGCCTGGCCAACATGGTGAAATGCTGTTTCTACCAAAAACATAAAAAATTAGCCAGTGTGGTGGTGCATGCCTGTAATCCCAGCTACTCGGGAGGCTGAGGTAGGAGAATAATGAACCCGGGATGTCAAAGTTGCAGTGAGCCAAGATCATGCCACTGTACTTCAGTCTGGTGACAGAATGAGATTCGTCTCAAAAAAAAAAAAGAAAAGGAAAATGACCAAAATGTCTATGTATCAAAAACAGTGAAAAATATTAAATCATAGGTAGAACCAAATGTTAGGTTCTGTGACAGAAAGATATGTAGAAAGAAAGCACTTAAATTGTATTGACTTAAATTTCCTATGCAATTGATTTATTTTTTATAAATTTATTCAACACGTATTGCCAGTAAGGTGAATCTCTGTAAAGAAGCAGCCAGCTGTAATGCTGTATGTCTCAAAAGTTACAGATATATCCTAAATGAATAGAGATTGACCTCCTTGCTCTTAAGTATCCAGAAATATCTGAGTACTCAAATTTTGGGAACACAACCTTCTTTTGAAGTATTACAATTTTCAATTTACAAACAAACAAATAAGAGTCATGAGTATTTCGCCTGGTGCAGTTGGTGAGGAGAATTACTCAGAGAAGCATATTAGATGCAGTAGAACCCAAACTCAAAATACCTGTCTGTGAAGTTTGCTCCCAAGTGAATCTAAATTCTAATTACAAGATGATTTGAACAAAATATGGAAAATAGGAGAGAGATTAAGGGGAAAACAATGAAAGATTGCTAGAGGCTTTGTCTATTAAGAGATAATTGATATTAACACTAAGATCAATAGAAAAAGTCTTAAGTAATTCAGATGAAATATGTAAGAGAAAAGAAACATATGTATATATAAGCCTCAAACACTAAAAAAAACTGTATCAGTCATATTAAAGGCAATATATAAAAAGAAACAAGAAAACATCAAAAAAAGAGTACATTTTTAAACACAAGACATTAGAAAATTGATCAAATACCTCAGTTATCAAAATAGATATGAATAAAATTGCTATCTGGTTAAATATGGAGGATGAAAAGCATTTTTTTACTTCATTATATATGCCGAAAAGGAACAGTAAGAGACTTTTTAAAAACCAATTTCATTTTCAATGCAATAAGGAGAAGAAATCTGCCAAAAATGAAAACTACTAGGTAGATGTGCCCACAAACAGTGCTATTTGGATCCCGAAGCAGAACACTGTTACAGCTGACACAGAACCCTTCAGACACTGATCAGGAGACAGGTTTCCTGCTTAATGTGGCACAATATTGAAAGGCCTGTCTTGTGGTTCTTTGCTAGTAGGAAAATCAGATTCTGTGGACAGGGCATGGGAAAAGGCAAATGATGTCCTTTGAGGGACCCAACCTGAAACCAATGAACAGTAGGAGAGGTGAAGTTGAAGGACAAATACATATGCCATTTCTAATTGTCTATGACCTATCCTGGGAGCCCAGAGAGACTGCTGGAGGTGAGACACAGCCAAGAAAAAGAGAAAGTCATCACTAGGTTTCAGCACAGGGAATGTGACTAAATATGCACTACTGTGAGTTACTCAGAAATGGAAAGGGCTGCGCCAAGGATTAAAA
>NW_012115121.1:3801740-3802008 GCF_000951035.1 Colobus angolensis palliatus
GAGCCTCCCTCATTGCTAACACAGCAGTCTGCGATCTAACCGCAATGCAGCAGCGAGGCTGGGGGAGGGGCGCCCACCACTGCTGAGGCTTAAGTAGGTAAACAAAGCCACTGGGAAGCTCGAACTGGGTGGAGCTCACAGCAGCTCAAAGAAACCTGCCTGTCTCCGTAGATTCCACCTCTGGGGACAGGGCACAGCTAAACAACAACAACAAAAAAGCAGCAGAACCTCTGCAGACGCAAATGACTCTGTCTGACAGCTTTGAAGA
>NW_012115121.1:3807848-3818632 GCF_000951035.1 Colobus angolensis palliatus
GTGCTGACGAGTTGATGGGTGCAGCACACCAACATGGCACAAGTATACATATGTAACAAACCTGCACGTTATGCACATGTTCCCTAGAACTTAAAGTATAATAAAAAATAAAAAAATTAAAAAAAAAATTTCAAGCTGTTCAAACTTCCTGTCTACCCCTGAAACACAATAGAAAACAGCCTGACTCTTTCAAGGATAAGTAACAAAGTGAAAAGAACCAGCTATGGACTTATGAACAGAAACCACAATGCAAAACAAGGGAAGAAATATCAGCCAAAGATAAAGGAAGCACACGCGGCCTAGGAGAAACTAAGGAAACAAACAAACAGCTTGCCATAGTAAGACAAATTATAAATGAAGAATAGCACAAAACATAAATATTCCAATAACAGGAGGAAGTAAAAAGTAAGTCTTCTAAAAAGAAGATTAAAAAAGAAAAAAATAGAGAGAGAGAATGGAGGCATGAGAAGTTCCACAGATCTGCTCCCTTGCCAAACAACCATAACTGGTGAAAATTATTATTTTTTAACTTAGTCTTTGAAAACTGTTTTAAGGGCATGCAGAAGATGAATAAACATTTTAAAGGTCTACTAAATCTTGGTAAGAACACTGAGAATTTGAGGCACTTGAGCCATGACCTGTTCTCTCTCTCTCTACTCCCAGTTCAGTATGACAGAAGCTTCAGTTCCCCATAAAAGGTTACTATATCTCCCCAGAAGGACCAGACTACCAGTATTTCCCATCCTCTGCCAATTTCACGTCACCGAGGCTAAATTTCAGGCTAGTGCAGCCAAGAGGTCACACGCTCCCTTCTTTCACCCAGGCCCCATTCACAGGAAGGAAGTTCTGCCCCAGGTTCAGCAGGCTGAGGTTACTAGGACCCCTATCACCCTCATTCCTGCTCACTCACAGGGTAGAGGTTGCACACTTCAAGAAGCTAGCTAAGAAGACCAACAGCTATTTACTGCTACTAAATCAGGAATATTACACCAAGAGAAGAAAGAACCATTGTCCCCACCACCTTCTCTGGAGCAGTAGCTCAGAGATATTTCCCAGGGAGAGAGGCAGGCCATGAGAACAGAGAACACCTAACCTCTCTCCAAAGGAACTTTGGAAGTTCCTTATACACCAGTAAAAAACAGAGTATGGGGAAGTTAAAGCTTAAGAGCACTTTCAAAAACAAAGAAGACTTTGATTGTAAAGTTTTAACTCCTTGAGAGCAACATGCTAAACTATAAGCCAGATAGATTATCAGAGACAACTAGGGAAACAGCCAAGAAGTCCCCAACTGTGGTCAAAGCAAACCTCAAAGATTGGCCTATAACCTAACCCTGCAAAGAGATTCAAGCTTAATTGGATGAGACTACAAATTAATCTATGTCCCAGGGCACTGGTGATAACAACAGAGCAATGTGATGGCAATTAGAGATGCCTAACAGCTGGCTATGACAGTAATAAAAGCTAATAGCTTAACAGAGAGATCAGGGAAAGAGATAATTAAGAAAAACTCTGGTAAAACAACTTTCACCAGAAGGTGACTGTGTGCGTGCCTAAGGCTGTGCCCTCTAAGGAGCAGTATCAGAGGCTTCACAGTAGAGAAGGAAGAATAGACATCACTAAAATAGTCCAGATGTGTTATCAAACAAATAAATAAGCAAACAACAACAATAAAACTAAAATGTCCTGCAGGAGGAATCAATATCCAGAGTTGCTAAAATATATTATCTAAATGCCCAGTTAAAAAAAAAAAATAAGACATAGAAAGAAACAGAACATACACAGACAAAGGCAGAAATAGCTCGGGAAAGGACGTAGATGTCTGACTCAACAAAGACTTCAAAACAGTCACTATAAATATGTTCAGACAGATAGATAGATAGATAGATAGATGTACACACATATATTGCAATGAAGAAAGCCACACTTGAAGAAAAGGTATCAAAAAACAATTTTCAAAAAACTGTGACTATAGGAAAAGCTTGATGACATCACACAAAGTGAAAAGCAAAGAGTAAAGATTCTAAAATAGTGGAAGTTGAATCAGACAGAAAATATCACACACACATAATTGAATTCTCTGATGAAAAGAATAAGAAAAAAACAAAAAAATGAAGAAAGATATAATAGAAGAAAACTTGCTTGAAAGAAAGATATGAATCCGCTGCTTTAAAAAGACTTGTTCCAGGAAAAACAAGCAACACACAATGAAGTTACTGAATTTCAAAGAAAATGAAATAATCATATACACATCTGAATTCCCTTTGACCAGCGAAATAAAAATTTAGTTTAACACAGTTATTGCTCATAAAATCCCTTCAATTTAAAACTTAAAGAATAGTTTCTAAATAACTTCAGGTAAAGAGGAAAAACTGAATTTCTGCATACTGGCAGAATAGACATATAGATCAATGGAATGGAATGAAAAGTTCAGGAAACACTCATATAACTATGGTGAAATGATTTTTGGCAAGTGTGCTAAGGTCAGTCAATGGAGAAAGAATAGTCTCTTCTACAGTGCTGAGACAATGGATATCCACATGCAAAAGAGTGAAGTTAGATCCTTACCTCACATTATATACACAAATTAACTTAAAATGAATCAAAGACTGAAATATAAGAGCCAAAACCATAAAACACTTAGCAAAAAAACACAGATAAATCTTCAAACCCTTGAATGTAGCAATGGTTTCTTAGACATGACACCAAAGGCACAAGCAACAACAGAAAAAAATAAATTGAACTTCATAAAATTAAAAATTCTTTTGCATTATAAAACATTATCAACAAAGTAAAAAACAATCCACAGAATGGGATAACATATTTGGAAATCATATATCTGAAAAGGGTTTAGCATCCAAAAAATATAAAGAATCTTACAACTCAACAACAACAGAAAACAACTCAATTAAAAAATGAGCAAATGATTGAATGACATTTCTCTAAAGAATATATAGAGATGATAAACATGTACATGGAAAGATACGCAACATCACTAGTTACTAGGGAAATGAAAATCAAAACCACAAGGAGATACCGCCTCACACTCACTAGGATATGGCTATATGGCTATATGGCTGTAATAAATAAAAATTGGAAAATAAGTATTACTGAGCACATGGAGAATCGAAAGTCTCATACATTGCTGGAGGGCATGTAAATGGTACACCCACTGCAGAAAAAATCTGGAGGTTCCTCAATAAGTTAAACATAGAATTAGCCTATATGGCTCAGCAATCCTACTTCAAAAGAATTGAAAACAGGTATTCAGACAAAGACTTGCATGTGAATATTCAAAGCCGCCCATTCACAATAACCCAAAGTCAGAAACAAGTTTCTTAGTCTCAGTTTTGCTGTTTATAAAATCAGATAGTTGAAGTAGTTTATACAAAGGGTCCCTTCCAAGACCAGCTTTTGTAATCTTCATGTACATGAGCACCATTGCCATTAACAGCAGTCTTTTTTTCCTTCTTTAAGAAAGTAAGATCACCTCACACAGGGGTTACGACTTATGTTCTCAACCTCAAAGAGACATTGAAGGTGTGGGCAGATTGGAAATGTGGACCTCGTTCATTGTTAGGTAATCACTGGCAAAGTAGTTGGTAATTTTTCACATATGGTCTCCTCACTTCCCCTTACGTTAAGTGTTTCACCGTATCTTTCTAGAGAGATAGATAAAAATAAAATGTAGGCTCTAAGCACTATATCAGCTGTCACTTCAATTTGAGAACCTCAGGTATTATTATGTAAGAAGAAACTTGCCTTCTCTTCTCAATACTTTTCCTTAATCTCCACTTTCCGGAATATAAACGAAACATAAGAGTTCTGACTTGAATGGTGAAAAATCATTGTAATCTGGTTTACGAACTGACAACACAGACATGCCAATGGGGAGGCTGGTAAGGTAAAACAGTTTAGATAGAATAACATAGATCTAATATATTATCATCTAATTATAATTATAATCTAATATTATATTATCAAATTATAATTATAATCTAATCTATTAGATCTAATAATATAGATCTATATCAGATCTAATATAGATCTAATATATAATAATATATTCTAATAATAATATATAAGATACAATCAGAAAGCCCATTTTGACCAATTCCAGTTACGTGAAACTGCTCTCCAAGGGCTGCAGTCCTTTCAATCCAACAAATACCTAGCCTGGTACAAAGGTAGGTCTGGATTTAGGCAAAGAAGATCATTTGCCTCCATTTCATCCCTGGATAATCAAAATCTCAACCAAAAGGTTGTCTTTGGTCAAACACAGAATGCTCACTTTTGCTGCCTCCCAAGAAAATGACCTCGTTTGTATTTGGGATTGAACTGTGGAAAGAGTTTGTCGCTTCCCAGCTTTTACTTTTCAAAGGCTCGCAGACATTCACCAAGCTCCATAATAGTTTTCAGTTCCAACCCGTTAGTTCTGAGACAGCTTTACAAAGCCACACTTGGAGGACAGAAAACAGCAATCCACGTCTCCCCTTTGTGGACAAAATAGAATCGAATCATCTTCAGAGGGGAGAAAAACCACATGAACGCAGACTGCTCAAATGATCCAGTGCGTCCCAGACAATCTGAAACCAACACGCATAAGGCAACATGGGTTATTTATGAGACACTGTCAGGGAAAAAGAAAAGCACAAAAAGTAACTTAAAGTTCAAGAAAGCCCGCACACCACTGCTGGGGGTAGCCCTGCGCAGGGCTCCACAATGTTCCCGGCATTGTTTTGTGCTGACTGCGCCCAGCTCGCGGGGCTTTTCATCGGCTCTTAAATCCACTGCTGCTCAAGCATGAAATATCTTTGGATTCCATTAAAAAAAAATAAATGTGCTAACAAGCTGTTAAACCACATTTTACAACAAACGCATCAAACTGATGACTTCGCTTCAAAAATATGAACTAACCGAAATAATAAAGGCTTTGTAGAACTTGGATAAACGAAGTGATTACCTCACAGTGAGGGAGATCTGTGGGGCACATCACTATGTAATCAAAAAAATAAGTTCCTGGTCCTCAGAGAAACATTCAAAATGCTCTGCCTTTGCCTCCCTACAGTCCTGAGCCCAAAGGGTTTGGACAGGGGGAAAAACAACACAGGTACAAAAAAAAAAGAAGCAGGCAGGGGTGGGAGAAAGAAAGAAATTCAGTCAGTTCTTTGATTAACAAGACTTCTAGCTGGACTTAAGTACAAACAGCTGCCTAGACTCCAACAGCCAAGCCTAAATCTAAACACTCCACTGTTTACATAACCCAAACTTAATCAAGCGACCATCTAATCCACCAATTTAAAGTATCCCTAAGAGTTTCAGTGTAATGTTGGTTTTCTCATAAGCCCAGTCCATCAACAAGCTGTTTAAAAATGCCAGTGATTGCAGCTCTGTTCCCAGTCTTGCAGCATCTCCTGCCTGGTCATGCTACAGGGATGTTTAGGGGAGAACTGTTAGATGATGTGGGGTCGGAAAGTACTTCCTGTTATTCTTTGGTTGACATAGTGCACTGTATTTGTATATGAAATCCATAATCCAGGTTATATTTATAAGAAAGTTTGGTTTGATAAGGTATAATTTTATAGCAATATTGTTACTAATAAGGAAATACATTTCTTTGTCAGAAACTTGACAACTACACGTCAAAAAATATAGGAGATGTGCTCTTGTAAAGGTAATTTTCATGAGGAAAAGGATAAGAAAAGGGAACTTATCATGACAAAGGTACTGGAAAAAGGAAAATGCTCATGAATATGAACTGAGGCTAAAATGTCAAATGCCAACAGAGGCCAAAATCAAAGAAGTTAACTGGGTCCCAGTGTAGGGCAGTCAATGTGGGACTATGGAGACTATGGCAGGTACCCATCTAAAGAAGGTACATGCTACCTAACCTCAACCCACTTAAAAAAATTAAACATGTACTGATATATAATTCACATACTATGTAATTTACATATTTAATATGTGCAATTCAATTATTTTTAGTGTAGTGACAGATTTGTGTAACCATTATCACAATCCCTTTTAGAACATTCTCATTCCCCAAAAGAAATCCCATGTGCCCTTTAGCAGTCACTTCCCATTTCTCTCCAAATGCCCAGCCCTGGGAAACCACTAATCCATTACCTCTACAGATCTACCTATTCTGGATATTTCATATAAATGAAATCATACAATACATAGTCTTTTGTGACTTGTTTCTTTCACTTAGCATAATTTTTTAAGGACTCCAACTCATTTTTTTGCCACAAATGTGGGCCCAGTGCGGCCAGATCTTTCAGATGTTCAGAGAAGTTGGAAATAGGGATTCTTATGTGAAATTTCCAAATGTTAAATACTGACCACTAGTTCAAATTGGATGCACACTGTACAGTTTTCCCCCCACTGGAAACCAAACCAATATGTCTGCCCACTGAATTCATACATGGACCACAGTTTCATTCCCTCTGGGGTTCATGAGACAGAGGGAGGGAAAAAGAAAGAGTGAAACAAAATTCAAGAAAGCAGGAAAGGGTCTAGCACACCTAGACAAGAAATGAAGAGAGGAAGGTCTGGAAGGCAGAGGCAAGAGACTTCCACAGAGCAAACAGTCTGATTCTGAATTTCTTCAGCAGGCCCACCACAGCCTCAGCCGGGCCTGCTCTGACCCTGCGCTGGGAGCAGGGCATCTGGGATATCAAAGCAGGATCTCACTTAGTTGCACACATAGGCCCAGAAAAAAGAAGTTAGCTTATTTCTAGAGGGAATGAGAATCTAGCACTTTTAATAAGGTAATTCAGTGAGATATTCATTTGTGTTAAATTATCCCTGTAGAACCCAAACTCTTGAGGAAATAATGCTAGATGTTAAATACCTAGGGAAGAAGAGAGAAGAGAGTTTCTCAAAGAAAAGAGGCAAAAGGAGTGGAAGAGGAAGGATCCCCAGACTGAGAAAAGCAGGGCTAGTTTGTAGGTCCCACGGAGAGCATCATGGGAAAACCTCAGAGGAGAATAGCTGCTTGTCCAGAAAGTCTGAGGCTGGATATGCAGTTACCAATGTAAGTTAAAAAATCCTATGCTGAAATGTATCATGGAGCAAAAGGAAGTCTTCTAAGTCCCATGAGGGCTTCGCTAGCAGAGAACATTGGCAGAATCTTGATGGCCTGGAGTAGAGGAGGCTCTTGGCTCTTCTGGTTTGATGTATGATTTTCTGGGAAGATTACTTCAGTGTCTTCTATACTATACATACTATACGGACACACCTCATTTTATTGCATTTGTCTTTATGATGTTTTTCAATTATTTCATTTTTACAAATTGAAGGTTTGTAACAACCCCGCATCCAGGAGTCTATCAGTGCTGTTTTCCCACCAGCATGTGCTCACTTTGTGTCTCTGTGTTACATTTTGGTAATTCTCACAATATTTCCAACTTTTTCATTATTTTTATATCTCTTATTGTGATCTGTGACCAGTGAGCTTTGGTGTTACTATTTTAATTCTTTTGGGGCACCACTAACCATGGCTATGAAAGACAGTCAACTTAATCCATAAATGTTGTGTGTGTTCTGAGTGCTCCACCAGTAGGCAGTTCCTCCATCTCTCTCCTGTTCTGGCCTCTTTATTTTCTAAGACACAACAATGCTGAAATTAGGCCGATTAATAGCATAACAATGGCTTCTAAGTGATCGCGTAGAAGAAAGAGTTGTAAGTCTCTCACTTGATATCAAAAGTTAGAAATGATTAAGCTTAGTGAGGAAGACATACCAAAAAACCCAGACAGGCCAAAAGTTAAGCCAGTTAGCTAAGTTGTAAATGTAAAGGAAAAGAAGGAAGGAATTAAAAGTGCTATTCCAGTGAACATACAAATGATAACAAAGTGAAAAAGCCTTATTGCTGGTATGGAGAAAGTTTGAGTGGTCTGGATTAAAGATCAAACCAGCTACAACATTTCCTTAAGCCAGAGCTTAATCCAGAGCAAGACTTCTACTCTCTTCAATTCTAGGAAGCCTGAGAGAAGTGAGGAAACTGCAGAAGAGAATTTGAAAGCTAGCAGAGGTTAGCTCATGAGGCTTAAGTAAAGAAGCTGTCTTCATAACATAAAAGTACAAGGTGAAGCAGCAAGTGCTGATGTAGAGGTTACAACAAGTTACTCAGAAGATCTAGTGAAGATAATTGATAAAGGTGGCTACACTAAACAGACTGAATGGAGATGAAAACTCCTTGTCTTAAAGAAAATGCCATCTAGGGCTTTCATGGCTAGACAGAAGCCAAGGCCTGGTTTCAAAGGTTCAAAAAACAGGCCGACTCTCTTCTTAGGGGTTAATGCAACTGGTGACTTTAGGTTGGAGTCAATGCTTATTTACCATTCTGAAATGTCTAGGGCCCTTAAGAATTATACTCAGTCTACTCTGCCTGTGTGCTAAAAATGAAACAACAAGGCCTAGATGATAGCACATCTGTTTACAGCATGGTTTACTGAAAATTTTAAACCCACTGTTGAGATTTACTGGTCAGATAAAAAGATTTGTTTCAAAATCTGTGACAATGCATCTGGTCACCCAAGAGCTCTGATGGAGACTTCCAAGGAGCTGAATGTTGTTTTCATGCCTGCTAACACAGCATCCATTCTGTAGCCCATGGATCAAGGAGTAATTTTGATTTATAAGTCTTATCATCCAGAAAATACATTTTTAAGGTTATGGCCACCATAGATAATGACTTTTTTGATAGACCTGGGCAAAATAAATTGAAAACCTTCTGAAAAAGACTCACCATTCTAGATGCCATTAAGAACATTCATGATTCATGGGAGGAGGTCAAAATATCAATGTTAACAGGAGTTTAGAAGAAGCTAACTCCAACCTTTATAGATGACTTCAAGGGGTTCAAGACTTCAGTGAAGGAAGTAATTGCAGATGTGGGGGAAATAGCAACAGGACTGGAATTAGAAGTGGAGCCTTCAGGTGTCACTGAATTGCTGCAATCTCATGATAAAACTTTCCTTGATAAGGAGTTTCTTCTTGTGGATGAGCAAAGAAAGTCTTTTCTTAAGATGGAATATAATCCTGGTGAAGATTCTATGAATATTGTTGAGATGACAACAAACGATTTAGAATATTACATAAAGTTAGTTGATAAGGCACTGGCAGGATTTGAGAGCACTGACTGTAATTTTGAAAGAAGTTTTACAGTGGGTAAAATGCTATCAAACAACATCACATGCTACAGAGAAATCTTTTGTAAAAGAAAGAGTCAATTGATACAGCAAACTTTATTGCTGCCTTTTTTTAAAGAAATAGACACAGCCACTCCAGCCTTTAGCAACCATCATCCTGATCAGTCAGAAGCCATCAACATCAAGGCAAGACCCTCTACCAATACAAAGAGTATGACTGGATGATTGTTAGCATTTTTTAGCAATATTTTTATTAAGGTATGCATTTTTTATTAGGGTACATATTCTTTATTAAGGTATGTGTTTTTTAGACATAATGCTATTGCACACTGGATAGACTACAGTAGAGTATAAATATAATTTTCATATCTACTTGGAAACCAAAAAATCTGTGTGACTCACTTTACTGCAATATTAACTTTATTGTAGTGACCAGGAACCAAACCTGCAGTATCTCCAAGGTATCCTGTAGTTTATTTGATGAGTGTCTATTTTTCTAGAAATAGAAATCCCATATCCCAGGGTCACCAAATTCAATCCACTGTCAAGGTTGAGTTCTTCAGAGGACAACTTTATGGGAGTAGACAGTTTCTTGTAAATCTTCGCAGAGAGAAACAATCATTAGAATCCTATTTGAAAGCCCGTCACTTTCTATTCAATTACCATAAGTCTGGCATTGAGGACACAATGATTTTCTTTACTATTTCTAGGATTTACTCTCTTTAGGAATTTCCGCTTGCAGCTTTGCATTGGATTTAACTTGGGTGAAATTCAACTGCATTTTAAAAGTGTTTATTGTCTATGAATCCTGTGCCAGAATAGGTTCAGGAAGGCATCAATTTTACCCCCATAGAATTCACAGTAAGGCAATAACTACACACATTTTACTACAGTTTAATTTGTGGATACCATGAAAATGAACAAAGTACTACTAAGGTACATTAAACTAGCAAGAACCTTGGACATTATCCCCAAATGAAAATCTTACCAAGTGATTCTTTAAAGTTCGTTAAACTTAACCATTTTAAAAATAAGTATTAGAATTATTATCATAGATAAGTTAAACAACAAAATAAATAGAATTAAATGAATCGTTGTATATCTTTATCCCATGTAGCTGCAATTTATATCTTCATTGTAAAAATATATTGAACATTGACTAAACTTAAGTTCATATTTAATTACAATAGACACTCAAAAAGTAACAAAATATAGAAATTACAGAGAATACAGTCTCTGAATACACAATATTTTTATTAAGTTTGGAAAATCTAAAGTAGCCTCTTAAATAATTCATTGTCAAAAAGGAAAATCAAAACTATAATTTATAATATAGTGAAGGTGGCAATTTAAATCATTGGATGAAATTAATATCAAGAAATGGTTTGGATATGTTAACTATTTATAAACATAAAAATTTGGATAAATACCTTATAACATATACTAAAATTTGCTTCAGAATGAGTAAAGATTTGAATGCAGGATTGATACGTAAAAACGTGGAGGAAGATATTAAAAAGAGCCTGGGCTCAATGGCTCATGCCTGTAATCCCAGCACTTTAGGAAGCTGAAGCAGCAGGATTGTTTGAGACCAGGAGTTTGGGATCAGCCCAAGCAACATAGTAAGACACC
>NW_012115121.1:3818932-3825167 GCF_000951035.1 Colobus angolensis palliatus
AAAAAAAAAAAAAAAAAAAAAAAAAAATTTACAGATAAATACTATTCAGAAAAGATGAAAATCATCAGAGTTCTCTCAAAACTTCTGAGAAGCAGCAAAAGCTTGGTTTTGGGAACGATGTATAGCATTTATTTTGTAAATAACTTAAAAACAAAAATCAGTAAAATGTGAATTTAAAACAAGTATTTATTTTAAAAAAGCAGCAGCAACAACCCTACCAAAATAGCAAGAGAAAAATAAAAAATAAAAACAAAAGATGCAGGGGTGGGTGGCTTCAGGATGGCTTACTAGAGGCATCTGGTATTTGCCTCCTCCACAAAAAGAGCCAAAATGGCAAGTAGATAATCACTCTTTGAATAGATCATCTGAAAGAGAACACTGGAATTCAGGGAAGTGACAGGAAAGCCCTTAAGCAAGGAAGGAGAGGGAAGTCAGGCAGCCTGCTCAGCCGGGATCATCTGGGAGTCTGGAGAGGACCCCAATGTGGGAAAGGACACATGAGGGACCCCCAGTCATCCACATGCTCAGGGCAGACTCCTGTGATCCTAACTGCAGGAAAGGCCTTCAATCCTTGTGGGCCCTCAGACTAACACAGGGAGAGGCCTGGAAACCACACAATTACATTGCTCCAGAGAGGGAGCTCAACTCTGGGTCCCACACACTCCTGAGTCATAAGCAGATACAGCAAGGCACCACTTTCAGAGCCATTTCCCACCAGAATGCAGCCTGCCCTGGGTCTCAACAGCCCCTGCATCTCCACATTCCTGGAGCTCCACTGATACCTCCCATCTACAGCCAACTGCCATAGCTGGCTATGGCCACCAGGGCTGAAGCAGGAGCCATTGGGAGCAACTTTGCTGCCCATAAGCTAAGCTGCCACACAGTTTCATATGTGCTAAGAACAGACTCCCCTTCCTATAGCCACTACTTCTGTGGGCTGCCTCAGCTGTGGCCAAAGTGGGAGCAAAGCATGCACTACCCAGCTGCCTGCCTATGGCTGCTGCTACTGAAAACAACTGCACGTATCAGGGTTGCAGTACAGACACTGCCACCCCCACCCAAGCATTTTGCTCCTGCCTACTTATCACCTCACTACTGCCTACCACAGCAAGTGCCTACATGCACCACAAGGGGACCTGAGGACAGGTTCAGCCAACCTGGCGCCACCATTCCAGTGCCCAAAAACAACATCCAGGGTCCTGGGACTTGCCCAGCCCTGTCTACCACTATTGGCACCTGAGCACTACTCCCAGGAGATTGAGGTTAGGCCGACCCAATCTGCCTCTATCACCACAACTACCACACACACACACACACACACACACCACCTTGCCAGCCCGGGGTGTGGCCTAGTCAGTCTGCCATAGCTATTGCCAACACCAGTGCAGGCTGCTTGGGAATCACAGCCTTGTTCTATTACTGCTACTGACATTGCCCATGCCGTACCTCTTGTCCAAGAACCAGAGATCATGCCCAGCCAACCACTGCCACTATCAGCCCCCAAGGAAGCCACCCGGAGGCCCAAGAATTAACCCACCTGGACCTCCTGACACCAGTGCCAGTATATACCATCCCAGGGCCCAAGGACAGGACAGTATGCTTGGCCCACCACTGCAGCCACTAAGGTCAAAGAACTGGCCCAGCTGGCATCCCAGTACCCAGAAAAATTTCACCACAGCCTCCACACCTTAAGCCACTGATGAAATAGCAGATACCACTGACACTGTTTACAGCTGAAGAAATCATGAGGAAACTACACTACTGCACATACCCAGATACAAAGCCAAAGTGCCCTACCCAGCCAACACCATAGATACCTCTGCAGGGAAAAGTTCTCACCTATGAAAGTAAATCCAAAAACTTAGAATAAGTGACTATTATTCAAGATGCCCAGGTATCAACATAAAAACAAAGGAAGTCTGAAAAAGCAAGGAAATAGAATGCCTTCCAAGGAACACAATAATTCTCCAGCAATGGATTCCAATAAAAAAGAAATTTATAAAATTCCAGAAAAAATTTAAAATATTGATATTAAGAAAGCTCAGTGAGATACAAGACAATACACAAAAGCAAGACAAAAATCAGAAGAACAATTCAGGACATGAATGATAAATTTACTGAAGAGATGGACATCATTAAAAAAATTATGGACCCAGAGAATTCATTAAATGAAATACGAAATACATTTGAAAGCGTTAACAATAGACTAGATCAAGGAGAAGAAACAATCTCAGAACTTGAAGACAGGTTTGTAAAAATAACTCATGGAGACAAAAATAAGAAATAAGAATGAACAAAGCCTATGTGACATATAGGACACCACAAGGCAACCAAATATTCAAATTTTCAGTGTCCCAGAAGGCAAAGAAAAAATGAAAGGGATAGAAAACCTATTTAACAAAATAACAGCTGAAAACTTCCAAAGTCTAGCAAGAGACTTAGACAACCAGATATAGGAGACTCTGAGGTCCCCAAATAGATACAATGCAAAAACGTCTTCATAACACACTATAGTCAAACTTACTAAAGTCAAAGACAAAGAGAAAATTCTACAACAGCAGGAGGAAAGTGTCTATTCCCAAGTTGAGGAACCCACATCAGATTATTAGATTTCTCAGCAGAAACCTTACAGGTCGGGAGAGAATGGGATGATATATTCAAAGAGTTGAAAAAAAAAAAACCTGCTAAGGATGTTATACCCGTCTCCAAAAAAAAAAAAAAAATCCTTCATACACAAAGGAGAAATAAAACTTTTCCCAAACAAGTAATAGCTGAGGGAGTCTATCGCCACTAAACTGATCCTACAAATGATGCTTAGGGGAGTTCTACACCTGACAGCAAAAGGAAGATATCTACCATCATGAAAACACATGGAAGTATAAAACCCACTGATAAAGCAAATACACAAATAAGGAAGAGAAAGAAACGACTCAAACGTTACCACTACAGAAAACCACAGTCACAATGATAAACAATAAGAAAGGAATAAATGATATACAAAAGAGTCAGAAGTCAATTAATAAAATGAGAGAAATAATCTCTTACATCTCAGTAATGGCCTTGAAGGTAAACAAATTAAACTTTGCTTAAAAGATACAGACTGGCTGGGTGGGGTTTTTAAAAAATGACCTAGCTATACTCTGCTTACAAGACACTAATCTCACCTGTAAAGACACATATAAACTGCATGGAAAGGGATGAAAAAAAAATTCCAAGCAATAAGAAAACAAAAGTGAGCAGGAGAAGCTACACTTATATATCAGATACAACAGACTTCACGATAGGCAGGAACTGTTTTAGGAACTTTCCATACATAATATTAATTTAGTCTTTCAAACAACCATGAAAAATGGGAGTTTTTAATACTCATAGCAAAGAATGGGAAAGTAAGTTTCAATAAGGTTAGGTAATTTCCTAAAGATATCCACTTAATAATTTATTTATCTTGGATTTAAATTTCTCCCAAGCTCATTTTCTCTAAACCATACCATGCTATCCACAGATAGAATAAAACTGGCTGGTCAAAACATTACCATCAGAGATTTATAAGATTTGGCCATACTGATACCATATTTTTCAAACATGCCATTTCATATATTTGTGTGTCAGCCTTCCTATTCCCCTTTATCTTAAAAGTTTGCCCATTTTTGAATTTTTTCTATTCCACCTCATTCTATGATATTAGAATTAATTTTTATAGAACCTTTCTTGTTGTCCAAGTCTAATTAATTATTTGTATATGCCAAGACTTTCTTGACTGCAAGTAATAAAAACTCAACTCATATTAGTCTAAGCATAAAGGTATTAATAACTGGAAACGTCAGGATTATTAGGACCTAGTCTCTCAATCTGTCTGCTCTGTGGCCCTCTGTGTTGGTTCCATTGACAAACAGGAACTTCTTTCACTACAGCAATATAAAGACCAATCATTCTCGGCTTCCATCATCACAATTTTAAGTTCAGGAAAGAGGAAGAAGCATCTCTCCAAGAAGTTTAAACCAAGTCCTATGCCTGATTTTCACAGTCTGTATCAATCTTTGAACCAGTCACTCTGTGAGCAAGACACAATGCTGTGATTGGCCAGGCCAGAAATAAGTATCCAACTTTGAAGTCAAAGGTGGAGTCAAGATCACCTAAGGGACTTCCACAGAGGAAAAAGTGGGTGATATGGCAAAAAGTAGTTCTCACAAATCACAGGTATCCACAATAGTCACTGGATTCTCCAGTCCTTTATGCAACCTCTGAAGTAGCCCTTAACTTATTATATTGTAATGTTTTATGTGTTTACTTTTTACATACCAAATTTAATTATAATTTTACTTTGATACATAAAATAGTAATTGGAAAACATTTTTCATTAGTCTATAAGCTTTTAAACTTTAATTCATTTACCCAATATATTCTACCATAGTGGATAAATTTCAAATTTAGTTATAATGAAAAACACTGAGGTCCCAAATTAATAATAATAGTAGTAGTAGAAATTATTATTGTAGCTAGTATATTTAGGGCTTATTGTATTATAAATATTATACTAAGTGGTTTTTACATATTATCTGTTTTAATCCACATGACAATTTATGAATAAGTACAACCAGTATCCCCAAAATGGAGACTAGATAATATCCTTTTAAAACCTAAAAATAAACTAATTTAGTAAAGCTGCAGGACATAAAATCAATATACAAACATCAATAGTATTTCTATACATTAACAACAAACTAACCAAAAAAGGAAATTAAGAAAATAATCTAATTTACAATAGCTATAAAAATAAAATACTTAAGAATCAATTTAACTGATGAGTTAAAAGATCTGTACAGTGAAATCTATAAAAAGCTGATGAAAGAAGTTGAAGAAGACAAAAATAGATGAAAAGATATCCCATGGTAATGTATGGGAAGAATTAATCTTGTTACAATGTCTATACTACCTGAAGCAATTTACAGATATAATACAATCCCTACCAAAATACCAACGACATTTTTCAAAGAAATAGAAGGAAAAATTCTAAAATGTATATGGAACCACAAAATACCCCCAAATAGCCAGATAATCTTGAGCAAGAAGAACAAAGCCAGAGACACCATGCTACCTGACTTCAAAATACACTACAAAGCTACAGTAATCAAAATAGCATGGTACTGGCATAAAAATGGATACATAGAACAATGGAACAGAACAGAGAAGCCAGAAATAAATCCACACATTTATGGTCAATCGATTTTTGACAAATATACCAAGAATACACAATACATCTTCAATAAATGGTGCTAGGAAAACTGGATATTCACATGCAAAAGAATAAAATTAGACATTTATCTCATACCATATACAAAAATCAACTCAAAATAGACTAAAGACTTAAATGTAAGAATAGAAACTTTAAAACTACTGGGAAAAAATATAGAAGGAAAGCCTCTAAGACATTGGTCTGGGCAATTAGTTCTTTGACATAGACCTGAAAGCACAGGCAACAAAAGCAAAAATAGTCAAATGACATTACATTGAACTAAAAAGCTTCTGCAGAGCAAAGGAAACAACCAACAGAGTGAAGAGACAACCTATGGAATGAGAGAAAATATTTGCAAACCATATATCTGATAAGCAGTTAATATCCAAAATACATCAGGAACTAACACAACTCAATAGTAAGAAAGCAAATAAACTGATTTTAAAATGTGCAAAGGATTTGAATAGACATTTCTCAAAAGCAGACACTCACATGGCCAAGAGGTGTATTAAAAATGCCCAACATGACTATTCATCAGGAAAATGCAAATCAAAACCACTATGAGCTACCACTTCACACCTGTTAGAATGCTATTATTTAAAAGACAAAAGATAAAAAGTGTTGGCAAGGATGTGGAACATGGGAACTCTAGTACACTGTTGGTGAATTTGTAAATTGGTATGATATTATGTAATACAGTATGGAAGTTCCTCACAAAATTAAAAATAGAACTATGGTATGACCCAGCAATCCCACTATTGGATATACATCCAAAAACATGAAATTAGTATGTTGAAGAGATACTCAAACTCTCATGTTCATTGCAACATTTTTCATAATAGCCTAGGTATGAAATCAACCTAAGTGTCCATCAGTGGTGAAAATGTGGTATTTATACACAATAGAATAGTAGAAAGCTGAAACTGGATCCTTTCCTTACTCCTTATACGAAGATTAATTCAAGATGGATTAGAGACTTAAATGTTAGACCTAATACCATAA
>NW_012115121.1:3826473-3831609 GCF_000951035.1 Colobus angolensis palliatus
ATGTGAAATAATGTAATCCAGGCACAGAAAGATAAATACTGCATGATTCTCACTTACAGGTGAAATCTAAGAAAAGTTGATATCATAGAGTCAGAGAACAGAATGACTGGTGATTACCAGGGGCTGGAGGGTGGGGGCATTGGGGAGATATTGGTAAAAGGATACAAAATTTCAGTTAGAATGAATAAGTTCCAGAGGTCTATTGTATATTATGGTGATTATAGTTAATAACAATATGTGGTATATTCGAAAATTGCTAAGAGGGATTTTTGTGTTCTCAACACATAAAAATGATATGTGAAGTAGTGTATATATTAAGTCGCTTGATTTGGTGATTCCACAATGTATACATATATCAAAACATTATGTTGTATACCATAAATGCATACAATTTTTGTCAATCAAAAATAAATAAATATAATTTTTAAAAGTAAAAATAGAACTACCATATTAGCCTACAATCCCACTTCTGGGTATATATATCTTAAGGAAATAAAATCACTATCTCAAAGAGATATCTGCATGCCCATGTTTGTCACAGCATTATTCACAGTGGCCAAAATATGGAAATAAAGCATTATTCACAGTAGCCAAAATATGGAAATAAAGTATCTGGATAAAGAAAAGATAAAGAAAGTGTGGTATATATACACAATGGAATACTATGCAGCCTTTTAAGAAAAGGAAATCCTGTCATTTGCAACAACATAGGTAAAATGGGAGGACATTACACTAAGCGAAATAATCCAGACACAGAAAGACAAATACTGCATGACCTCACTAATAGGTAGAACTTTAAAAAAAAAAAAAATCAAACTCAAAGTAACAGAGAGTAGAACAGTGTTTCACAGGAGATTGGGGGTGGGGAGAAAAGGGAGATGTTAGTCAAAGGGTACAAACCTTCAGTTATAACATGAATAAGTTCTGGATTTCTGGAGACCCAATCTACAGAATGGTGACTATAGTTAATACAATATATTATATGCCTGAAATTTGCTGAGAGATTAGATCTCAAGTGTTCTCACCACAAAAAAAGAAAATAGTAACTAAGTGAGGTGATGGACATGTTAGCTTGATTGTGGTAATCATTTTACAATGTGTGAATACATAGAAACATAACATTGTATACCTTACATATACACAATTTTTCTTTGTCATTCTTCCTCCAATAAACTTGGGGTGGAAGGAAAGTTCAACAAACTCCCCCAAATTCACTAAGGCAGTATGAGGTGAGCTCAGATTCTTAAGTCTGAGTCCAGGGAGTCTTTCTGTTAATCAGTATGTGATACTGCCATAAGTAATATGTAAACTTTCTTCGACTCATTCTTTTGATACTATCATCAATTAAACCTAAATAGTCCCTCTTCTCAAAAATCTCCAAATACCCCCAGAAGGATCATGCTATTAATTTTACAATGTTACCAAGGGTTACCATCTTTGACTTATGAATGGTAATGCTGAGGCTTTGAGACAGAGAGAGCTTAAAGTGTCCTGATCAGACTCCATCTGAATCAAACCTCATGTTTTCTGCTTTCCATTTCTGTCCTCTTCACTGGAACACTGAACATACAATGTTTACATATTACATGTTTAATGGAGACATTATACGTATAATGTTATGAAGAACAAAATACTGATGTGGTAAAAGTACATTCAGTATACTAACTTTGAAAAAAAATGTGATATCTAGGCCATCTATAAAGTGTTTCCCAGCATGAAACCTCACTCCTTTAGAAAACCAAATTCTTGTAATGGAAAAAATGATTCAATTAAAATAAGAACATTGTCCAGGAGAAAATAAATCTGGGATCAATAGATCGAGGTTTTCCTACACTATTTCAAAGATCCCTGGTTATTACCAAATGTTTCAGTAGCAACAGAAGTTAGATAAACAAAGGATAGTAGTGTACCTTACTCTCAAAATAATCTGAACAATTATGACTCAGAAAAGAGTCATACTGCAGACTTGAAGAAATAAGCACAATGTGCTCTTGTGGCTGAGAAGGTTACAGAATCCTAAACAGCATGAAAAAGACTATCGGAAACAGAGCAGAAAACTTTATCCACCCCCTCTATGGAAACATGGTTTACCTACACCTGGAGCCATGTGTATCATTTGGTCATTATAGCTGAAGAAAATCAAGAACTGGAATAGAGACAACCAGAGAAGAGCTATTAAACTGAACAAGGGGCTTCTTTATGAGAACAGACCAAGAAACAGAACTCTGCAGTTTGAAAAGACAAAGTAAAAGAATAAAAGAATATAGCAAAGAGTCTAAAATCTTGAAGTGTGTGGCTAACAAGAATACAGACTTTACCATCAACATTTTAAAAAGTTAAATCTAAGAGTAATAGAGAAAAATTATCTTTAGTTAATAAGCATATCAGGTTTATTATCCCAAGAGATACTATGGTTCACAAAAATAAGTAATTTTAAAATATTACTTTATTGATAATGCCAAGAGTTGAGTCAGGAAACCAAGAAGCAACTAACGTGTGGAGGGCAGCTTTATGATAGGATACCAAGTAGACCAGAGATTGATCGCCCATGTTTTTAGGCTTCTAAAATTTACATGAAAGGCAACCATGAAATTGGTTCCACAAGACATTCTTTCTTACTATTGCTGAAAACAGAACACTATACTCTTAGTAGAAAATTAAGTCAACTAAAATTAAATTAACAAACCCTAAGACATTGTCAAAATTCTTCCAAGGAATTAAGTCCCTCCATAATACCACTAAGATCTGCCTTCTAGCTAAATTCAGTTAGCTTTGGATGCTCCTTTTCCAACTGTCACTCACAGTGATATGAATGGAGCCCAGAAATCCTTCCTTGTAGTATAAAGATTTGTGAGCAATTATCTGAAAAAGCCATCTGATTAGTTGATCATGTTGGAAATATCTGTAATTCCCAGCGATGTCTCCTCCTTTCTGTGCAAGTTCCCCTCATTCCACCTCTCGTCTCTTGATGGATGTGTGAGGACTGTAATAAGTATAGCCAGAGCCTTTCCATAACATTATAAAAGTTATCTGCAAAGCAGGATCATACAAGAGGCTGAGTAAACGACATTCTTCATGGGCTAACTATCCAAGTATCAGTATGTCTTGGATTTATGGGCTAATGCTTCTTTTCACGCACAGATAGAGGTAGGAGGAAGAATCTTGAGAATCTTGAAGGCAGATTCTATAACCAGCTTATATTTGGCTTCCTGTGTCACCTGAAATGTTAGTATGCTGGAGATTTGGTGGATTGAATTAAGAAAGGTTAGAAGTGAAGCCAGCCAGAATGTATAAGACAAAGGGGAAAATCATAAGGAAGCTGCAATAAATGAACAACCAGAGACAGAAGAAAGACCAGAAGATACTTACAGAGGAACATGAATGTTTTAGCTTTGCCTGCTCTTTTATTTTAATTGAGTTTGCATGTCTTTTGAAGATCACCTGCTGGGAATGTAAGAAAATAATGAAGCAACTGTTTAGGTCCAAACATTCCTCCATAAAACAAACTCCAGGTTTTAGAGTTGTGTGTGAGCTACTGCTATTAAATGGGAGAAACAAGCCTGCTATAAGAAGAAATAATGTGTTTGGCTAATGTCCACACGCTCTTTTCAGTATGCTGTGATTAAAATGACATCTCCAGAGGTGTACTTGTTTGTTTGTAAGATTGTTGCTTTAATTTAATTACTTCTAAAGTTTCCAGGGAAAAAACCCAAAGGCTAGTTTTCCCCTTAATATAATGTGTTTCATTCTTTTAAACATTTATTACTACTAGCCCTGGAATCTGGCTTCTCTATTATTTGAGGGATGGTTGGCTGTTTTCCAAGAAGGCAGTTTGATGACTCCAGGACACCAAGTACCCAGAATGGTTCTACTGGGTAATTCAGTAAGTGCCAGGCGCTCTCCCTTAAGACTATTAAATGTGAACCTTGCATTCTAATGTGAATGGACAGAAGCTGTTTTAATAGTGGACCCTTAAAATAGTGAAAATTGCAGCCACACAAATGGAAGAGACTGACAATCTAATAACCAATTGCATTTCATTTTGAAACAACTTACATATTCATTTCAGGTAAATTGGCCTTTCTGATTATGATTGCTTGGGAATGGGGCCATAGAAGGATAGAAAGTAAAAGATCTCTGGAGAATGCCAGGCAATGAAATCGGATTCCACTTCACTAATTGTGCTGTTAGGGGAACGGAGCACAAATGCACTAGCATTACATTCCCAGATATTTCAGTTCTTGTGTGAGTGGGTGCACGGCCATTATTTTCAGTGTGTCTGTCCATCAGCTTACCATGAAAGGTTTCTGCTAGGCGTAATACTAGCTGATTAGACTTCACTGCATTTCCATTTATCAATCTACTCTACCAAGTAATGATGCTACTAAAGACCAACAGGCCCACCCAAAGAAAGCCAAGGCAGCCATCTTGCCTTAATAAAACTCTGTGGCCTTGAAATACTCCCATCTGGAAAGTTCAGAATTTACTCTAAAACCTTTACCACAGTTTCTTAAAATCCTTGGATAAATTATCTCCAGCTGCAAGTTAAAAGACAAAGAGTTTAAAACTCAAGTAATTTATATAACATATATCTAACTTTCAATTTCTATATCAGCTCAAGGCAGCAACTAAGACTTGTCCTTGCTTCCTAACAACACTGAGGCAAGCATTATTCTTCATTTTATTTTTAATATATATAAAGCAACTGAGGGTCAGAGGCATTAAACAACTTTTCCAAGGTCGTACAGCTAGGTAGGAACAGGACTGGAATTTGATTCCACAGTTATGCTCACTATCATGAGGAGAACCATTGGTTCTTGTCAATAAAGACTTAGTATGGCCCTGGTGTGATTCCGTCCTGCGCGGCTGTTCTCTGGAGCAGCGTTCGTGTATCTCCGTCCGCCTTCTCTCCTACCTAAGTGCGTGCCGCCACCTGATGGAAGATTCAATGGACATGGACATGAGCCCCCTGAGGCCCCAGAACTATCTTTTCGGTTGTGAACTAAAGGCCGACAAAGATTATCACTTTAAGGTGGATAATGATGAAAATGAGCACCAGTTATCTTTAAGAACGGTCAGTTTAGGGGCCGGTGCAAAGGATGAATTGCACATTGTTGAAGCAGAGGCAATGAATTA
>NW_012115121.1:3832624-3953811 GCF_000951035.1 Colobus angolensis palliatus
AAAAAAAAAAAAAAAAAGACTTAGTATGCAGTCCATTCCCAGCATTTTAGGAATTCTTTTGAAAAATGGTGAGCTATTCGAAGTTGACCACATTTGAGTGCACCCGACAATAATTAACAATACTAGACTTAGGATGGGGTTATGTCCCAATGAGCCCATTGTAAGTCAAAAATATCATAAATTGAAAATGTGTTTAATATCCCATAAAACCATCATAAAGTCAAAAAATTATAAGTCAAGCCATTGTAAGTCAGAGACCATCTATATTCAAAAGATTTTTAGATGCAAACTGAGTGCTGTGACGTTTAAGGCACTACTCTAGACACTGAGCTAAGAGGCCTGGGCTATACTCTCTGGACTTTAGAACTTAAAGAGACATGAAATCCAGACATCACATTTGTATACTAGAATATTAAACAACCCAGGGTACTGAATTTCTGGCTTGTAGTCACAAATCCAGTTTGTTGTAGAATTGAAGCTAGAATTCAGACTCCTTGAAATCTAGAACAGTGCCCCTCCCATGTACAATTCGAGAAGCACAAGACAAGTCTTAGCTCCGAAGGAACTTATAGTTTAACTGGGGAGACAGATGCAAAACTATTAGATGTTTTTTTACAAATGGAACAAAATTTAAATTCCAACAAAGATGATAAGACAAGTTGCTGTAAGAGTACATTATGGCCAAATAAGGTTATAATTCAGAAGAGGGAGAACTTAATGTAGGCTGGAGAGTCATCCTCAAGGGGAGATATACTTAGCCATGTGAAAGGAGTTTATAGAAGATACATGGGGAATTATTTAAGTGGTAGAAATTATGTATTAATAAGTAAAACTACTAAAACTATCACACCAGAAAGACAAAGATTACAATGGAGAGCCAAGTAGGACTTCTATGAGCCTTCTATCCTTGATAATAGCATGTATCACTCTGATTTACCTGTGTTTCTGTAAGTTTTTTCCACCAGTGAGCTCTTATTATAGTACCTGATACATATTAGGAGTTCTAAAATACCTCAGATGAATAAACAAATGAATAGAAGCTTTGATTAGAATTGTGGATTAGATAACACAAGAAAAAAAGAAAAAAAAAAGATAATACTTTCAGGATTAAAAAAAAACCATAAAGGACTTCACTCACTCTCTGTTCATATCCACAGTTATCAACAATCCTAAAAAAAGCATAGATAGAGCCTACTATCAGCATAGTACTAATAACAGCCAGCTTATCAGTCCACTGACATCATTTAACAATGGTAAATTACTTCAGACTGTGGAAGGCATTCACCAGCTAAAAGTTCCTTTCCAACTCGAGGTAGGGAAGAGGTGTTCAAGAGAAGAGAAAGAGGAAGGAGATGGAGGATGTACATTAATGAGGGATTTTTCAAACATCCATACACACTTTGTGATAAAATGCTTCTAAGCTGGGGTCATTTCCTGTACAGACAATGTAGCTTTTCTTAGACCCATACTGGGTCTAAAAATTACTGCCTGGCTGAATATCTAAGCTAATCAAGACTATGTTCCCTCAGCAGGTGAGGGATAAACTGAACACCATTTAATCAGGCATAATGGAAGGCTGAGTCTATAAAGTAGTGCATGATTAACCATTTGGAGGAGTTCTGTCAAGTCCACAGTACTAGTAGTGGAGCTCTTCTTTCATACATGATGCAAATGTAATTCATTAGTAGGTACTTAATGCTAACCTATGCTGAAAAGAAAGCCTTGGTGCTGAGCTATACTGAAAAGTTGATGAAGTATAGAAAAGCTTTGTATTAAATAATTAGTATTATCTTACATGGGAAGACCAAAATAATCACCCTCCTTTAACAGACATATGGGGTTAAAATTATTCAGCTCACATCTTTTGTTTTGAGAAATCTTCATGTTTTGCTAGCTAAAGTGATGGGACAGACAGCCCTCTGAGATTTTTGGTTGAATACATATTGGGATAAGCATCATGTAGTTGTTTTACCTGTGTGGGGATACTTTTTCAGACTGGGCCCAGAAAAAGTCTCCAAGTTCATGTACTGCTTACCTGTTTTACAGCACTAACATAGAGCCTTGTCCAAAGCATTTCTCAATGAATGCCCATCAGCAGCCCAGAGAATCGGGAGGGAAAGTGCTAATGTTGATTGCAAGTGTTGAACAGGACAAGACAATCAAAAAGTGAGGAATGGGACAATCAGAGGCAGCGGGAATAATTGTCTATAAAAATAACTGTGTGCTTTTTCTTAGAATTTATGTACTCAAAATGGATGAAGAGCAAATGGTGGTCCCTAAATCCAGCAAAATCCAGCAATGCACTGGAAGCTTGGGAGTATTTACTGGAAACTTCTAAATCATATATATTCAAGGTATACAATATGTTATCTTGATATACATACACTTAGTTAAATGCTTATCACAGTTAAGCAAATTAACCTATTCATCACCTTCCACAGTTGTCTTTTTGTGTGTGGTAAGGGCACCTAAAATCTACTTTCCTAGCAAATTTCAGCATACAATACAATATAATTACTAACTATAGTCCCTAAGCTGTACATTAGATCTCTTAGACTTTTTCACCCCACATAACTGCTAGTTTATGTTTTGATCTCCTTCTTATTTCCTTTCCCTCCCTACCTCTCATAACCACCATTTGACTCTGTTTCTATATGTTTGACTTTTTTTTGAGATTCCAGATTTAATTGAGATAATGAAGTATTTTTCTTTATAAGTCTGGCTCCCTTCCAGATTCATCCATGTTGTTACAAATGGTAGCACCTACTTCTTGTTTTAGAATGACTATATATATGCATGTGTATACATACCACATCGCTGATAGACACTTACGTTGATTCCATGTCTTGGCTATGTGAATAATGCTGCAATGAACATGGGAGTGCACAGATCTGTGTGAGATGCTGATGTCATTTCCTTCGCACACATACCCAGCAGAAGGGTCGCTGGGTCATATGGTAGTTGGAGTTTTAATTTATTGAGGAACTTCCACATTCTTTTCCATAATGACTGTACCAATTTACATTCCCACCCACAGCGTACAAGTGTTCCTTTTAACCCACAGCCTTGCCAACATTTGTTATCTTTTGTATTTTTGATAATGTCGTTCTAACAGGTGTGAGGTAACATCTCACAGTGGTTTTGATTTGCATTTCCTAGAAGATTAATAACGTCGAATATTTTGTCATACACTTGCTGGTCATTTGTGTTCTCCTTTTGAGAAATGTCTATTCAGATCCTTTGCCTATTTATTAAATCAGGTTTGCTTCTTTTTTCTTCTGAGTTGTGTGAGTTCTTTACATATTTTGGGTATAATTCCTTATCAGATAGATGGTTTGAAAATATTTTCTCCCAATCTGTAGGGTGTCTTTTTATTTTATTAATTATTTCTTTTATTTTTGCTTTTGTTGCCTGAGCTTTTGGTGTCATAGCTGAAAAATTATCGCCAAGGTTAATATCAAGGAGTTTTTCTCCTATGTTTTCTTATAGAAGTTTTACAGTTCCAGGTCTTACGTTTAGGTCTTTAATCCATTTTGAGTTGACTTTTGTCTTTTGTGTGTGGTATAAGATAAGGATCCAGTTTCATTCCTTTACATGTGTATATCCGGTTTCCCCAGCACAATTTATTGAAGAGACCCTCCTTTCCACATTATATCTTCTTGGCAGCTTTGTCAAAAATCAATTGATCAAAAAAGTTCAGATTTATTTCTGGGCTCTTTATTCTGTTTCATTGGTCTATGTATCCTTTTTTTTTTTTTAAGATGGAGTTTTGCTCTTGCTGCCCAGGCTGAAGTACAACAGCGCCACCTTGGCTCACTGCAACCTCTACCTCCTGGGTTCAAGCGATTCTCCTGCCTCAGCCTCCCAACGAGCTGGGATTACAGGCACCCACCACTACGCCCTGCTAATTTTTTGTATTTTTTGTAGAGACAGGGTTTCACCAAGTTGGCCAGGCTGGTCTTGAACTCCTGACCTCAAGTGATCCACCCACTTCGACCTCCCAAAGTGCTGGGATTACAAGCGTGAGCCATGCACCTGGCCTTACATATCTATTCTTATGCCAGTACCATACTGTTTTAATTAACACAGATTTGCAATATTGTTAGAAAACAGGAAGGCTGGGTGTAGTGGCTCATGCCTGTAATCCCAGCACTTTGGAAGGCTGAGGTGGGAGAATCTCTTGAGGCTAGGAGTTCAAGACCAGCCTGGGCAACATGGCAAGTCCCCATTTCTACATAAAATAAAAATTAAAAAAAGAAATGAAAAAGTTTGAAATAATACCAAATATCTTTTCTGACTACAGTGGAATGAAACTAGAAATCAATACTAACATAAAAATGGAAAAGTTTACAAATATGTCTACACAAAAACAAACTTGAACAACCAACGAGTCAAAATAAAGTTTAGGCTAAGTGTGGTGGTTCATGCCTGTAATCCCAGCACTTTGGGAGGCTGAAGCGGGCAGATCACTTGAGGTCAGGAATTTGAGACTAGCCTGGCCAAAATGGTGAAACCCCATCTCTATCAAAAATAAATAAAATAAAATAAAATAAAATTAGCCTGGCATGGTGGTGCATGCCTGTAATCCCAAGTACTAGTGGGGCTGAGGCGAGGAATTGCTTGAGCCTGGGAGGGGGAGGTTGCGGTGAGCTGAGATCACGCCACTGCACTCCACCCTGGGCAACAGCATGAGACTCTGTCTCAAAAAAAAAAAAAAAAAAAAAAAGACCGGGCACAGTGGCTCATGCCTGTAATCCCAACACTTTGGAAAGCCAAGGCTGGTGGATCATGAGATCAGGAGTTCAAGACCAACCTGGCCAACATGCTGAAACCTCCATCTCTACTAAAAATACAAAAAAATGGCTGGGAGTGGTGGTGTGCACCTATAGTCCCAGCTACTCAGGAGGCTGAGGCAGGAGAACTGCTTGAACTCAGCAGGCAGAGGTTACAGTAAGCCAAGATTGCGCTACTGTACTCCAGCTTGGGAGAGAGAATGAGACTCCATCAACACACACACACACACACACACACACACACACACACACGGAATAAATTTTAAAATATGTTTGAGACAATGCAAATGAAAACACAATTCATCAAAACTTATGGGATGCCACAAAAGCAGTAATAACAAGGAATTTTCTAGAGATAAACACATTTAAAAGAAGAAAGATTTCAAATAAACAACATAACTTTATACATCAAGGAACTAGAAAGTGAAGAACAAACTAAGCTCACTGTTAACAGAAGGAAGGAAATAATAATACAGATTAGAGCAGAAATAAATCAAATACAAACAGAAAAACTATTACAATGAATGCCTCAGAAATAAAAAAGATTATAAGGGATTATAATGAACAATTATACACCAACAAATTGGATAAACAAGAGAAAATAAATAAATTCCAAAAAACATACAATCAACCAAGACTGAATCCAGATGAAATAGAAAGACTGACAAATCAGTAAATAATAGAGACAGAAATAATAATCAAATATCACCCAACAAAGAAAAACCTAGGACTAGATTGTTTCATGGCTGAATTTACCAAATTCAGATAATTAACACCAATGCTCCTAAACAATTCCAAAAAACAGAAGTAGAGGTAAGACTTCCAAACTCATTTTCGGAGGCCAACATCATCCTGATACCAAAGCCACAGATACCACAGGAAAAGAAAATTATAGGCCAATGTCTCTGATGAACATTGATGCAAAAATCCTCAATAAAACAGCAGCAAAATTGAATTCAACAATACATCAAAAAGAGTATGCCAATGATCAAGTGACATTTATCCCTGAAATGCAAGGTTGGGTTAACACATAGCAATCAATGCTATATACCACATTAACAGAATGAAAGATTAAAAACTACATGATCATTTCAATGGATACAGAAAAAACATTTGACAAAGTTTATTATTTCATGATAAAAAATTCTCAACAAAATAGGTATAGAAGAAAATTTTCTCAACATAGTAAAGGCCATTTATTAAAATCCTGCAGCTAACATTGTAATAAGTTGGGCAAAGTGAAGGCTTTTCCTTTAAGATCTAATACAAGGCAAGGATGTCCACTCTGGTCACTTCTATTCAACAAAACACTGGAGGTACCAGCAAGAGCAAATAGACAAGGAAAGGAGATACATAGCATCTGAATTAAAAAAAAAAAAAAAAAGAAGTAAAATTATTCCTGTTTTTAGATGACATGATCCTGTATGTAGAAAACCCTAAATACTACACACACACACACACACACACACACACACACATACACACACAAACCTGTCTGAACGGATAAAGAATTCAGTAAAGTAGCAGGATACAAAACGAAATACAAAAATTATTCACATTTCTTTACATCAATAATGAATGATCTTTCTGAAAAAGAAATCAAGAAACCAATCCCATATATGATAGCATCAAAAAGGATATAATATTTACAAAAAAAAGTAACCAAGAAAGTGAAGGAATATTTACACTGAAAACTATAAAACATTGATGAAAGAAATTAAAGAAGACACAAATAAATGGAATGATATCCTATGTTCATAGACTGAAAGAATTGCTATTGTTGAAGTGTTCATATTACCCAAAGTGATATATAGATTTATAATTCCTATCGAATGGCAATGGTATTTTTCACAATAGAAAAAATATTTAATTTAAAAAGTTATAAAAATTCTAAAACCCAAACCACACACAAAAAACTAAATAACTGAAACAATTCTGAGATCTTGAGAAGGAAAAACAGTGTCGGAGGCATCACACTTGCTAGAAATTTTTCAATGAAATCACTTTCTTAGTGAATTTTTATGAAAGGTATGGAGATAATTAATTTTGGGATAGTGTTCTTCATCCACATATTTAACAAAAGAAAACCCTTTCTGTTTGTTTCTCTGATACTGGCCAGAAATTTGTATTACATGGATACTGTTTACCTAGAGAAATGTTAGGCAGCCACACGAGATCTCTGAACCAGCCAGTGCTGTATGAAAAGAAAATAATTATGCCCTTACTTGCAACCAGGTTGCAACAGGCAACCTGGGTGCACACAGTTTTCCACAGTCTTATTTGATGGCAGTTCTTTGCCCAGGAAATCCCTCTTCCCATCACCCCCAAAATTTGTTTCTCCTCTGTTATGCATAGAAATTGCTTATATTTTTAAAATTAGATACACTCACCAACCCCTGGCTCAGGAAACAAATGCCTTTTCAGCTATAGAGCCCTTCCTTCCTCTTCCATGTCCCAGAAGAAATTATAAAAAAAAACTAGATATTTTGTCTCCTCTTTTCTCAGGGCTTTAGCAAGAGTACCTGCTAAGGACATTTGTTGAGTCAGCATATGGTAAGTGAGGAGCCCTGGTGCCCCCATAAGAGACTGAATTTTTCATGCGCAGCCAGGAAGAAGGTGAATGTGCTAGGCACACAAATAGCCCACATCTGGCATACCTTTGAATGAAGGCACTTAGTACAAATTCTTATGTATATTATTACAATACTATATCTTTAATTAAAACCAACAATCCCATCATCTGGGATGATTTTCTCTGGTGTGACATATATCCAGTAGCTACCACCAGAGAAACCCCATGCCTGCCTCATGCATGGGGCAAACTCCCAGAAAGATCTTTTAATTCAACAAGACAAAACTGCATCTGGAAAATTTTCAGCAAATACCTCAGGCCTCCAGGAGGTTACTTAAAAGGTTTTTCTTTCTAGATTCTAAACCCAAAGCAGGGCACCATTGTTCTTCTGTACTAATTCCTCACAGGACCTATGCACTGAGGTACCTACTGAATTTCCATATTAATTAACTAGGTTCATGCTGACCTTAAGAGCTGAGTAACAAATGTACTTTTTCTGGAAGCAAGAGGGACAATATATCCTTCTGTAAGTTTTTAACTTTTTTATATGAAACAATTTCAAATTTACCAAAAAATGCCGAGAATAGTACCAAGAAATTCCGTATACTCTTCACCCAGATACTCCATTTGCAATATTTCCATGCATTCACTTTATAATTCTTTCAATACACACACACAGCCTAGGTTGTTCAGTCACCACATGAAGGGCAATTGCCTTGGAACAAGAAATAAACATACATATATCGTAAATTCTTTTCTGAATCATTTGACAGTAAGTACTTGATTGTGTATTTCCTAAGAACAGGAACATACTCTTATATAACTAAAGTATAATTATCAAAATTAGTACATTTATGATTAATATAATTCATATCATCTAATCTAGAATCTGTACTAATGCAATACTGTCCTTTATAGCTAACCCTCCCCCCAAGTCCAGGATTACCTATGGCATATAGTTGTCATATTATTTTAGTATCCTTTAAGAGACTAAATGGAAAGAGTCCCTCAATGGTTTCCTGTCTACATGATACTGACATCTTGGATGAATAGAGGACTGTTACTTTATAACTTGTCTCTGAGTTTGGGTTGATCTGATGTTTCCTAGGATTAGGTCAGTTTATGAAAGATTGGCAGGAATCTTACACAAGCGATCATTACATTTGTAATGTTCTCATTACATCCCATCAAAACATAAAAGTCAGTTTGTTCCACTGTTAGTGATGTCAGCTTTGATTATTTAGTTACTGTAGTGTCTACCAAGTTTTTCCACTGATAAGTTACTCTGCTTCATTTTGTAATTAATATATAAAATCTGGGAAGATAATTTAAGACTAGGTAAATGTCCTCTTTCTCATCAGACTTTCACCTAATTTTTGGTATTCATTGATAATTTTTACAATATTGTGATTGTCAAAATTCTCCATTCTGGAGAAGGGAAAGTTCTTCCTTATAATAGAATGCCAAATAGAAAATTCACTTTTCAAGGGTTAAAGTTGGCAAACAACCTGACATCTGCTTTAGCGGCTAACCAGGATTTTCTGGTTGGCCTCTGTTATCTTTCTAGAATCATAATTGGCCCTTCTGTTGTGAATTCTCCAGGATAGAGCAAATTATTTTTGTATAGCAGAGTTGTATGATAACGGGGAATATCAAAGTATCTATCTACCTATTTTAATTTAACAACATGTATGCAGCATATACTACATGCCAGGCACTCTTTTAAATGTTTTACAAATTTAACTCTTTTAAGACTTATTATCATGGCCCAATGAGGGGAAGTAGGTACTATTATTATTCCCACTTTACAGATGAGGAAATGGAGGCAGTCAACTTGAATAAAGTGTTCAAGTTCAAGCAGCTTGTAAGATCGATGTCATGAACCAAAGTAATCTGGCACCCAAATTTGTCCTCTTAAACCATGCTGCCTTAGCACAGGTGCTCAAATTCTTTCTTCTCCAAATTCTAAGATGCTTTAACTTTATAGCAGTGAAATTACCTACTTTCAACAACAAGCAAGTGGTTTGACACTTTTTAATTAATGACATCAAATGATATTGTTCCTAGTGCTTCCCCAAAACAGAAGGATCATAAAGACAGAACCAATCCAGAAAACCCATTTACCAGAAGAGTTGAGGATTAATGGAGCCAGATCAGGAAGGTGAAAGCAAATCTGTGCTGGAGACTTAGGGAAGAATTGCTTCCATATGGCCTCAGGGCACCTGCCTTAATCCCTCCAGGCATGGAAAGAGAATGAGTTTCTGAGGGAGTCCATTGGTGTTCCAAGGCCTGGGAAGGAGACAATGCAAATTTGGGCAGCTCATGCTGATAGAGATGTACTGAGGAGTAGGAACTATAATTCAAGTGGCAATGGATGGTGTGAGGTTTGGGACATGAGGCAAGAATGTTAACAAAAGCACCAGGGTCTCGTGCTGCTCAGTCTCATCAGCCACAAGGGACTTCCCAAAGCAGTTGGGATTCCAACAACTTTACTAATCGGGTTTGGGGAGAAATTAGACCTCTCATAGCCTGTGGAAATGGATGCTCCTGTACATTGCTTTTCTCCAAGCAATGTAACAGCTGTTACAACCAGATCAGTTGGGTTATATTTGTTTAGAGAAAGTTCTTTAGAAAATAGATCACAGATTTGCAAACTTCTCCACAGTTCCACTAGGCACTGTGTGTTTGAAAGCTTAGGAGAATAAAGTACTCATCCCACTATAACTACTCCAGCTTAATTTTTAATTGCTTATATATTCTAGGCTTTCCTGGAGACTTTAAGTTGTTGAAATAAGAGTGGAGTAAGACTTTACAAAATAACTGTTGAGCAACTAAAATATCATCATGATGATTTGAATTAGCATTTATTCAATAAAGAGTAAAACACAAAGCACAAGGGAGAATTTGTGTATATTCTCTATTCTAGTTATTAGTAGCCTATCTCAAGGTAAAAGATGACAGAGAAATGGAAACTTCCCTCTGGGCCTCCACCATATGTATCCGACTCTCCAAGTTGTAAATGGTGTGGTAGATATAGTATTGTTCTCCAAATTGTCTTGTGCCTATGGGCTGTGTTCCCTCAGCCCCCTTATAGTTTAAAAGAGCCATAGGATCAAATGTCATCACGCTCTGCGGATATAAGGGCAGCATGTCACTTCTGGGCTAAATCATGCAAGAATAGATTGAGTTCTCTGTGTGCTTTCTTTTTTTTTTTCTTTTTTTTTTTGAGATGGAGTCTCATTTGGTCACCAGGCTGGAGTGCAGTGGCACAATCTTGGCTCACTGCAACCTCTGCCTCCCAGATTCAAGTGATTCTCCTGCCTCAGCCTCCCGAGTAGCTGGGACTACAGGCACCCGCCCCTACGTCCAGCCTCTGTGTGCTTTAAAAGGTCTCCACAGTCCTGGAGGCCTTGTGATGATGGAATCCAAATGGAAGCAGCCTAGGCTGTTCAATCACCACATGGAGGGCAGTTGCCTTGGAACAAAAAATAAACTTGTTCCATTAAGGCATTGCCATGTGGAATTTGTTTGTTACTGCCTGCCTATTGTATCCTGACTAATACAATAAAAATACATTGATTAGGAGCACAGAGGCATTCCATTAAAATTAACATACACATGTGCCTAAAGCAGGTTCTCAACCAGGGGGTGTATTTATTTCACCCTACTCCCTGGGAATTTGGCAAAGTCTGGAGATGTATCTGGTTGTCGCAGTAGTCCGGTTGTCATAGCAGGAAGGGGGTGTGCTTGTAGCGGGCCAGGCATGCTGCCAAATAGCCTACAATGCATAGGACAGGGTCCACGACAAAAGAATGATTTGGTCCAAAATGTCCATAGTGCTGAGGTTGAGAAACCCTGGTCTAAATAAAAGAGCTAGCATCTTAATTTTTATGTGGGAAATTACTTACTTGCTACACAAAAATCCACCAAAAAAAGGCACACTGATGCCTATTATTTTGTAAAGGTTATCCAACAATCATATATTTTAAAGAATTTTAAAATTTATAACAAATTTGTTTGTGTGAAAAAAATCCATTACACTGCTTCTTTTCTCCATTTTCACAAAACAATGAAACATGAAACAACAATTTAGTTAGATTCATGTTGTATACCTAGCAAGTATTCATTGCTCCTTTTTTAATAGATTCAGAAATTCATGCTCAAGAGAGATTTCTTCATTGAATATCCTCATTTTTTAGAGAAATAAACTGTCATCCAGAGAGGTTAAGTTACCTCTAGTGCCCGTTGGTTGAAGAGTATACCAGAACTAGAAGCTGGTATTTCTCAACTCTCACCTCACTGTTCTTTCCACTACATCACACTGTTCTCCTTCATTAGAAAATGTTAGGTCAAGGTCTGAGGAAGGTAAACAGCTGCTCGAGCCATAGATCGGGTTGGTACACTGGTGGAGCATCACAGTCAAGAAGGATGCATAGTTTCCAGGTGAGAGTGTCTGGTTTCGAAGGGAAGGGCAGACTAGGAAAGGCAGGAAGCCTGCACAGTGAGCTCACCAACGTGGCGTGTCCCCAGTCATCCACTGCCCCACAGACCCATTTGGCCATATCTCTGCATCATCTTTTCTCCCTGGTAAGTCATACAGACGTGTGCAAGACAAAACTGAACCGTAGCTTGGCAAGAACTGTGGGAAATTTTACAAACTCATTGAAAGAAAGCAGGATGCAGAGTTGGGATATCTAATTCCAGCTCTAACTATGAGGTATGTGGCCCCATCAAGCTTTCATAGGCCTAAATTTTCTCACCCTGAAAGGAGGGGCATGAATTAAATAATTATTATTAGTACATTATCAATAATAAAATAACAGTTACTATTGTTGAGTACTTTCCATATGCCAGGAACTGTGCCAAATGCATTTTATTACTTATGTAGGTAGCATTATTTCACCCTTTACAGAGGAAGAAACTGGGACTCAGAGTTGTAAGGATTTTAATGAAGGTCTACCTGGCCACATACCCAACATCCTTAAATGACTGTGCTCTGCTCCCCACCACTCCTCCAACTCTGCATCTCTGGGATCCCTCCCCAATTGTTTAAGTTCCTGTGAGTGATTTGTGGAATCTCAATCAATTTGAAGCATAAGCTTGGGTCCTTCAGGCGAGATTAACCCACTCATCGTTTTTACTCCTCATCCTAAAACCCTAAAGGTGAAATAATTTGTTCATATACCTTACTGGGTTTGGTTCTCAGTTATCTAACCAGAAAATGCAACTAAAATGTAAAAACCAGAAGCCCACAGGATCCAAACTGAAATCAAAGGTTTGTAGAATATCAAAATGAGCTGGAACTATACAGGGTAATCAAAAACATAGTTTCTTTTAGATGGTCTCTGTTTACAGGCATGGCCAATAAGGTTCACTTTCTATTGTATTATGTGTGAGCATTCTACTTTTCTTTAAAAATAAAGAAAATGGTGATTCAGTACAAATACACAGCAAAATTCTCCTTTGGATAACCCCCAACTTTGCAGAGAGAGCAGGTTTTACCCTGCTCCACAGCATTTAAAAGGGATGTCCAAACTCATAACATTTTAAAGGATGTCCTAAACTCAAATTCCTTTGCCCCTACCCTCCGTATATTTGGGGATTCTTCCATGGTGGGTGTGGGCAGGTGGAAGATGTGGTCCAGGTTTCCTTTCTCCAAGTCACCTTCTGTTGCAGTGTTCTGCTTCTGATTAATTCTTGAACTCTCTTATCTCACAGCCTTTGGCTGATGTTCATGCTCCTCCATTCTGTGCTAACCCATATGTCAATCGATTTAATCAGTTTCCTCAAAGTGCCACTCATCTAAGGCAACAGAACTGTGTCAACGAGGAAGGATAATGGTGGAACAGGAGAAAACACAGAACATAGAACAGAAAACTTCTTAATATTGCATTAGCCAGCGATGTTGTCGAAAATACACAAGCCACTCTCACATCCTGGAACTGGCCATCATCTGTCATTGGGTCCCTAGTCTCCTCTAATTATCTTATCTTCTTCTCGTTTCATGAATCCTGCCTTCTCCCTCTTGGGCTGTCTGTAGAAATAAACTATATTTTTTAAAATTTTATTATATGGTGCAATTTTGTTCTTTTGGTCTCAGTTGAGCCCATCTTGAGCAAGCCTGAGATTGTGAACTTTGTCTGGAAGGCTCAAGGTGGTGAAATCAGTCACCAGGCCAGGTTGGTACACCCTAGAGAATCACCTTCCTTGGGAAAAGTTGGGCTTCAAGGAGGTTTGTGGTTAGAGTGACAGATGTTATTACAAAGCCTCCAGAGATAAGAGTGACAGAAGGACTAAGCAGGAATCCAGACAGCCTCTCACTGCTGGGGAAGTTTCCTGTTTTCATCTCATGTTTTCAGCACTTCCCCAGTGTTCAAATGTTGTAAAGCATCTCCCAGCATTCTATTCCTGTGGGAGGGATTCAAGTTCAGGCAGTAAAAGTAATCCAGTAATAAAGATATACAGGGTATATGCCAAACACTCACTGAGTCCACTTTCCTCATTTAGCAGAGAGTGTACATTTTGTTTTTTAGTTACTAAACCATACAAATAATTGGCAGTAGATAACATAAATAAGAAAAAACAATCATTGGGATTATGTCATTTTGAATCAAGATGAATTAAAAAGTAGCCACCTACACAAACAAAATCTTCCTGAATCATGAAATCTTAACAACTTTTCAGGTAAGAACTGCTTAGATGTGATAAATGTTCGTGTGCACCATTCCCTTTCATCCATTCTACTTTTGGTGACTTCTAACCTTTGTCATTTCATCCTCTGAGCAAATACAGGGAAGAACAAAAGCTATATTTCTGGTGAGAGGCAAAGAGTTTGGGAGATGTGCAAAGTAACAGACCCTCAGAAGCATGGATTATCTGTTGCCCCTCTCCTTAGAGATGGTCTCTGCAACTCTCCTCCCCATTCACCACCCCTTTTCCAGGCAGCTCCTGACACATAGGCTCACTGATTAGCAATGGGGGAAGCCAGCCAATTTTCTTTTTATCCAAGTCAGTGGCTATAAGCCACTCATCATTTACAGCAGTTCTCTTGAGACCTGAGAGCTGACCTTATGCTGGTAATCTGTTGGGAGGTTCCTGACCTCATCTTGTCCTTCATTCTGGCATAGTTTCTCCAGTGACAACTAGCAGTGGCTGAGATAAGGTCCATAGATCTTAGATTTCACTATGAATGTGGATCTGCACTAGAAACGAAAGCCCAACTCTTTTCTGCTGTAGCTAGTGAAGCCTGAATTGTAAAATCACTTGTGGGTAAATGATGTTCCTTCTTTCCTCTATCTTCTTACTCCAGTTCCCAAACTTTCTAACTTACTGCTTAGGTAAGTATCCCAACCACACATTGGTGCAAATAGCTCTCATGGCTTGATTAGGGATCACTTGCAAAAGGTGTTGTGAGAACCACGAGTAGGGATAACCCACCTTTTGTTTCGGTTCTGGTTCCTGACAAACAAAGAGCTATGTGTGTCAAAAGTCTTTTTTTTGTTTTTCTTTTTCTTTTTCTTTTTTTTTTTTTTTTTTGAGACAGAGTCTTGCTCTGTCGCCCCAGGCTGGTGGCGGGATCTCGGCTCACTGCAAGCTCCACCTCCCGGGTTCACGCCATTCTCCTGCCTCAGCCTCCCGAGTAACTGGGACTACAGATGCCCACTACCACGCCTGGCTAATTTTTTTGTATTTTTAATAGAGACAGGGTTTCACCATGTTAGCCAGGATGGTCTCGATCTCCTGACCTTGTGATCCGCCCACCCTGGCCTCCCAAAGTGCTGGGATTACAGGCGTGAGCCACTGCGCCCGGCCTCAAAAGTCTTTTAACAGGGACTTGGGGCTTGGCTTCCAAGCCAGACTCTGTCACTTATTTTCTGTGTAGCTATGACATGGCCACTTAACTTTTCTAGATATTAGATTCTTAATGTTAAAAATGAGAAATCAAAATAGAAGACCTAGAGAGGACAATAAGAATATCTACATCTATTACTAAACAGCTACATTTACAGTGAGCCAGTTCCATTCCTTATCAGGGACAGTAGGAAGCATCTAGCTGGGCTGAAACCTAAATTAGAATAACTATGATTTACCAGAAAACTCCACTAAATCCTCAAAGCCCTCAGCCAGGGGCAACCTGAAAGACTGTTGGACTCCTGATACGAAATGCAATGGTTTAGGGATTCTCTGTGACCCTATTCACACAGTGAGTCACTGAACCATGATTCACTTGTGCTTGGGAGTTTGGCAAAGAATGGCAGGACAAGGAAGGATGTTTTTCCTCTGTGCCCCAGGATTCTGAATCATCAGGTGTCTTTCCAGCCCCATTTGTCTCCTGAGAATGATTGTGCTCTCTGGTGTATGAAGCTCTATTGTTTGAGGCATGTTAATAAAATTGGTCTTTCAGACACCAATTATTGGACCCATCTGTAAAGCTCAGGATGAGCTAAGTTATGCTGCAGTAACAAAAACAAAGAAAACTCAGTGGGCTAAAACATCAAAGGTTCAATTTATTGCTCATGCTACATGTCCATCACGGGTCAGCTGGGGGCTGAGTTCAGCACTGTCTTCATGCTGGGAAGCAGGCTGACAAAAGAGCCTCTATTTGGAATGTTGCTGGCCACCGTGGCAAAGGGAAAGAGAGAGAATGGTGAATCTCACACCGACTCTGGAAGCTTTCTCCTATACGTAACTTGGAATAACTTCTCATGTCCTTGGCTAAAGCGGATGATATGTGACTATACCCAATGTCCAGATCCAGAAGGAAAACAGGGAACATTTTTTAATCACATTGGTGATGACCACAGAGATTTCTCTCTGTTTCAGCATACTCAGGCACCCTGCTCTCGTGATGACAAACCTATGTAGACAATGCCCACATATGGCCATATTACCCAGCTGTAAAGACCCGAGAAATCTTCCATATCCTTGCATAATCCTTTATACCCCCCTCAGTAGACTTGAAGACCATATCTTCTGACCAACAAGAAGAAAAAGCTAAGGTATCACCCCTGAGTTCCTAAAAAGGTGCACTTGGAAACACCTTGCAGAAAATAGAGCTGGCAAAGTTCCTCTGACAGACAAAGAAGAATAAAAAGTCTTGAACAAAACTTTCTATTGCTTTTGCTCAAAGGTAAAGTCCTCACCAATCCTAAATATATTAGTGCTGGGGTTCAGAACATGCCACCCCAAAACATGACTGCAGGAGACTAGAATATGCCACCATATAATATAGCTGTTTAGTATAGTGATTCTTTCAAGCTGGTTATTTTGAGAAACTGCAGACACAAAAGTAGCACTGAAAAGCTGTTCCTTTGTAAAGGAAATTTACACCTATAAGGAAACTTTTATTAGTAAGAGTATCTGTATCAGGAAGAGAGCTGTTCTGAGATGATTTTTATCATCTGAGATGCTTTCATCTATATAACAAGATAATCTGTATTTACTATACATTTCCTCCTCCTCCCTTCCCATAATTTGTCTCCACCACTCCTCGGAAGCTCCAGGCCTTGTTCCTTTCTGTAGCTCAAGATGCCACTCTCTGAGCTTCAATCTGTCATCCAAAAGACCACCAGGATGGAGTAATAGAAAGGAGAGCTTTATTGATTATATCAATTTGCAAGTGGAAAGACAAGTTTCCAGTATGGAGAGAAGGTACTCTCTCTCTCTTTGAAGAGGAGAAAGACAGGTTGGATTTTATGCCTCAGAAGGCTAGTATCATACATATGCAGCATGTTTTGGGGGAAAGCTATACATATTTATGAGGGTTGCTGAGTGCAGGTGCAATGGATAAACATACACATAACCATACAGTCCATGTTCACTATTGGGCTGTAAATCAGCCTAATAGCTTCTATGGTTAGGGAGTTTAGCAAGGGTGTGATTTTTCTTATATGTTATAGGAATTTAGAAACTTGTCTTGCTAGCTGAGCCCAGAACCCTCCACCTGTAGGTAACTTTTGTTTTCTTAGCCTTAGGGCTCATCTTAATTGATAAAGGAGCATCTATTTTGGTCTCTCAGATCATAATTATATCCTTCTTTCTTGAATATCATATTTTTGTGGGACTTGCTTGCATATGTGGGTACACATGTAATTAAAATGGTTTTTCTCATTTTAAAGCTGTTTCATGTCAACGTAATTCATAGCTCAGCCAAAGAACCTAGGAGGTGTGAGGGAAGCCATTTTCCCCTCTCATGCCAAACACAAACTGAATCTACTTTCATCATTTTGCAATGTGTATATATTTTTTTTTACTTACTGAGTCAAAAATATAATTGGGTGGGAAGAGATGTAACAAATGAATAAGACAAAAAGTGGAGCTATTTTATTCTGAATCATCAAATTAAAAAGTAGGTATATACACACATGTACATGAAAAAGTAACTAGGAAAACGAGGCATTGGTACTAGCAATGTATAAATGCTCCAGTTTCTTCACAGCACTGGCAGCACTTGATGATGTCACTCTTTTGTATATTTTGGCCAGTCTGGCTTTTACTTGCATCTCACTGGCAACTAAGAAAGTTCAGCTATCTTTTCTTGAATTGACTCAAGAAGAGTACAAGATTCCTGAAGGATTAAAGAGCCAGTAAGTCTTCTGAAAAATGGGGAAGGGGATGATATTTTGAATCTGAGATTTTCAGAGCTGCCTTTGGCTCTCACTACAGAACAGAGACACTTTTTCTTAAAATTGAGCTGAAACTTTTTCTAATCCAGAAAGAGGTGGAGAGAAGTGCAGAGTGTGTGATTGTCCAAGTCCCCTCCATCAACTCTAATGGCCCAACTCCTGCCATCATCATGAAAACATAGAAAGCTTGATAAAAAAAAAAAAAAAAAAAAAGATTGTACAGGCAGTGCCAGCCACTGAAACAAGAGCTGATTGGCTCCAGCATCTCCTTTTTGCCCTCTCCCACCCCGGCCTGTTTCTCTACCTGGTCACTGCTGAGGCAGGAGACCAGAACTGATTTAAGGAGGCTAGACTGTGAGAAGACCATGAATTTTTAGGTGAAAGGGACTTTCATAAAACAATGGCAGAGAATCTTCTGCTCTCAGAGTAGTAACTATTCCTGGAAATGACAGAGCTGGGGAAAGTTCACTTAGATTGATACTCAATTTTTCAATGAATAATAGGTATGACATTTTAAAATACTTACAAGTATGTGAATATCTTATTACCATGCAGATCTGGGCCCAGCAAATCAACAATGATTCAAAGAAAACTGTGGATACCATTTTACAGATGTCCTAATGATTGCCTACTCACTTCCACTGTGAATGACTCTCAAAATTTGTAGAACTTGAGCAACTTGAAGAATTTCCATGTTACACAAATTTCAAAGATCTCCAAAGTTCTCTTTTTGTTGTTATTTTTGAGTGACAAAGTAAACATAAGGAAGAAGCCACATTTCTGTAAGCTTATTATAGGGAAAGGTTACATGTCTTCTTTTGAAACAAATGCAAAGTTGTGATTCTTGTGAATTTGGGTTTTGGGAAAATTGTTTAGGTCTTCTTGCTATCCGTAATAAGTTGGAACAACACTAAAGTATTCCAAAAGCCAAGCCTAGCTCATCTTGCAACTGACTGCTGAAGAGCTCCCCCAAGATAAACTAATCAACTCACCTATAAAACTTAACTAAGGAAGAAGAGTTTGTATTATAGGAGTAGACGGGGAAGTATATCCATTTTAAAACAAAGACACAGACATAACTGCAGCTGTGGCTACAGATATATGGCTGCTTCATTAGAATATAAAAAGAAGGAAATATCAACTGAGAAACTATGTATTAGACAAAGGTCCATCACATTTATGAAGTTAGAGAAGTGTCTAATTACTATACATACTATACATATAACGTAAATGAACTTTTACTAAATGAGACTTTATTTTAATTCAAAGGTTTTTAAAATTAAAATTAATATTTTTTGAATGTTACAGAAAGGTTATTTGTAAACAAAAACTAGCATCTAGGTGAACTCTACATATCATGTCCCCCATCCACTCTTGTCTCTGATTAAGTTCTAAAACATTTCACTAGTTTTGCACTTTCCATTGTTACTATACTAATAATGGTTGGTGGATCAAATGTTCTATTATTTCATGATCCACAAATAGACAAATATTAAAGTCAACCAAAACTGAAATGGGTAATATTGATGGGAGTGGACGTCAGAGGGTGGAAGAGAACAGGCCCTTAAGAAAAATCAGGTGCCTCTGCCCACATCCAGGAGCACCTCACAGAGGGCAAAGAAAGGCCAAGTGGTGCTTCAGACACTCTAAAGTGCTACTTTCTAGGTTGACCCATTAATCCACAGGGCAAGGCACTGCTGAGCATTATCTGCTGAGATGCCCTCCTCAATGAGCCCTGTGTCAGGAAATATCATCAGGCAGTTTCTAAACTAGTCCACAATCATCACTATTCTCTTGAACTCTGAGACCCATCCAATCTACATCAATGTACAATGTTAAGCATCTCCATAAGATACCAAACAAACAAACATAACAATGCCTTTAAAGATATCCCAACTCATCTTGGTTCAGTGAGTTAGTGATCCGGGGATTGAGAATATGTAAGTGAGGACTGGTGATGAAATCTCTTGGTTTGGGCCCTGATGGCTACACAAAGGATGTTTAAATATTCAAGAACATTTAGAATACAGGTAGTCAGGTTGCAGACTTGATTCACACTAGAAATAGAAGTTGGGGGTAAGATAGGAGAAAAAGGCAGAGGGGAAGAAATGGCATGAAGTGAAGGTCAGAGTGAGGGGAGTGAAGGTCAGCCTATCAGCACTTAGCAAATTCAGTGAGTCCAACTTGTTTTCAGAATCCTGTAAAAGTTGGAAAATGAAAAGCAGGTATTTTTGGTAAGAAGCAAGAGGTTGCAGAAGCCACAAAACATGCACCTTCTTAATGACTGACCTAGCAATTTGTAATGAGGCAATGCCAGTTACACTTTTGCTATTCTCAATTATTTTAAGAAATGCCACTGAATTTCTGATATTAATTGATATCCCTAACGGAGAAGGAAATGGGTAGGATGCCAGGTTTGGCCAAGATTCTTTCTGAGATAGAAAAGCAAGTGCTGGAGGAATTTGTTTTGTGTATACATCTGGAAACACAGACAAGAGAGGTTGGGAACAGCCACCTGGAGGAATGAAGATTTCAGGTGCAGGTGGACAAGGGGATCCTGAGGGTGTGGCTCAGGTAACATGCCTTGTAATACTATTCAAAGCCTCTTACAGAGACTTGAGTAAATATTTTGTGCTGCTGGGGTTATATTAAGGTTTAAATACATTTAGAGCTTTATCACGGTCACTTATTAACATAATTACCTTGGATAACTTTCCTGGACTTTCTAAGCCACGATTTCATTATCTGTAAATTAAAGTAATAATAGGGCCAACTCCACAGGAGTTTTCTCAGTGTGTGTGATAATGTGTTAAAGGTTTAACAAATGTGGTCCTTTGAATTATTGTTTCCAGTTTTTCACCCTTCTCTGTATCCACACCTTTTCCCATGTGACTTAGCCATTCTTCAGACTAAAGGCAGAGTTTATTTCCCTGTGTCGTTGGTGTCAAGGTTAGCCATGCAATTTGTTTTACCAATGGAATGTAAGTAGAGCTTATAGCATATACCTTCAGAGGAATACCCTATGGAAGCTTCAAACTTCTTCCATGAGTAGACTATGACCCTGGTGGCTGCTGCCTTTTTTTTCTGGGGTCCAGAATGAACACTCGTGAAACACATCTGAGCCAAACCTTCATAACTTTGAATGTGTGAATAAAGGTTTATTGTATGTCATTGAGTTTTGGACTGACTTGTTATGCAGCAATAGTTGACTGATACTACATCATCTTGGGGTGTGGCCTGGGAGTCTGCGTTTCCAAGCCTGTGTACAATGATAGAACTTGAAAAACACTGCACTATTCTATTCTTACTGTTCTAAAGTAGCCCCACTTTAAAACAAACCACCTGAAACGTGCCTGTGACAGCTACACATTCACAGCTGGTTGACTTGTGGGAAAATGATCCTTTATTTGAAATGTTCCCACATGTCCTCTCCTACACGTTTTTCAAAGATTATTCTACTCTCTCTTTCTCCAAAAGCCTCTTCCAAATAGATTTCTTTTTCTCTCTCTTCATGTAGATTACCCCATATATTTTGTTAAAAAAAAAACTTCAGAAGTTTTAAGTTAAATTCATTAATTAAATTTAACAGAGCTTGATTAAGCAAAGAACAATTTACGAATTGGAGAGCCCCCAAATCAGAATAGGTTCAGATTGACCCTGATGCTGTTGCACGGTTGGAGAGGACTTGTGGACAGAAAAAAAAAAAAAAAAATGATGTACAGAAAACAGAAGGTACAGAAATGGCTGAATTGGTTACAGCTCGCTGTTTGCCTTATTTGAATACAGTTTGAGCAGTTGGCTACCTGTGATTTGCTGATACTTAGTGATTGGCACAAGAGTAGGTTACAGTAGGTACAAGAGTAGGTAACACATCCAGTAAGGTTTCCATTCACTGTATACACAGGAACCTTTAACTCAAAATATGTAAGGGGTCAACTTTAGGTAAACTTAATTTAACCTCTTCAACACTGGCCTTAACCCTGACCTCTTCCACAAGCCTACTTGACTCCTCCAGCCCATGTTGATCTCCCCTTTCCCTGATATCTGTTTCTCTTTTCATCAGCACTGAACAGTTGAGCCCAACTCCATAACAACTTCACGAGTTTCTTTCTTCCTCCAGGCTAAACTTAGAACTCCTCAAGGCAGAATCCATCCTTACTCCTTCTGTATTTCCCATAGTCTCTAACATAAAAAGAGATATACAGTCAAGGCCTTCACATTGAGTCAATAGTCAATATTCTATTGACTTCATGGATTTGCAGAAGCTCACCCTGGTGAAACTGAATGTTTCATTTATAAGAGAAGTTAAGATTTATTCCGTGGGACAATGAATATGAAATTGTATCCCCAAATGGAAGAAGAGCACCTTTCCTCTTTCTTTGATATTGGTAATCCAGTATCAAGTTTTGTGTTCCTATTTGGGCGCAGGGTCTGTGAGTTTTACAGAAACATGATAATGGTTTCCAAGTTAGAAAAAAATAGTTTCTGCTTCCAAAGTCTCACTTACCCCAAATAAATCTGCCCTGCTCTCATTTTCTTCACCTTGAAAGATATAGAGTTGTTTGAACCTTAGTAGGGTTTCCACTTGCAGTTTCAGGAAGCAGTAATATCTCATAACTTTACCCACAGCTTAAAATTAATGAAGACAGCTAAGTTGAAAAATGTCTGCTGATTTTGATTCATAAACAACCTTTATCTCCTTTCTGGTTATCATTCTTCCAATCAAATGGACAACTATTTATGAAGAAGGGCATTCTGTCATCATCTAATTTTGCTAAGCATTATTTCTGAGATTGCTGGAAAATAAATATCAACCCAATGAGGTGTTTACTTCTAGTCAAATATTGTATGTAATCTAAATGTTTTAAATCTATTACTTCTTATATCTAGATTAAATTTACATTCACAACTTTTTAAAAATACTATCAAACTGTTAAGCAGAATCTACTAAAGCTAAACACATCTGCCCACCATACAGCATATACACGTCTGAAAGTCTTGGGCATATGCACCAGAAATTATAGTATATATACGCAAAAGACTTGTATAAAAATTTTCACTGGAGCTGCAAACTGGAAACAATCTGATGCTCACCAACAGTAGAATGGATAACCTGTAGTATATTCACACAACGAAATATTACACAACCATGAAAAAGAATGGTAAAACATGGATGGATCTCATAGACATAACTTTGAATGAAAGAAGCCACATCCAAACGAATAAATTCTGTATTATTCCATTTATGTGAATTTCAAGAACAGGCAAAATTTATCAGTGGGAATAGAAATTAAAATAGTGTTTCCTGGGGGTGGGTATTGACAGAGAAGGGGCAGCAGGGAGCCCTTTGGCTGCTATCTGGACAATGGTTACATGAATGCATGTATTGCAAAAATTCATCAAGTTATAGACTATAAATAGATGCACTATGTATATTAATAACACCTTTAAAAAAAACAGAAAATTTCACCTAGAATTAGGGGAAAAAACAAACATTTAAAAGGCCAGTGTTCATAGCTTGCCAAGTTTAATTTGTCAAGCCTTATTAGGTTTCACCATACCATGATATTAAGACAAATAGATATAACTAGCTGAGGAAGGGTTAAGCTTCCTCGTGAGACTTGTGTCCGGTCAAGTTTTCAGTTACTTATATACCTAGTCTAGGAGTGTACAAAGACACAAATCCACATAGACAAGCCATCCTGATGCACTGACTTGCTAAGTATCCATCAGTGTTACACCCCATGCCAACTTGCCTACAAACTGACGAGACAGTGTTAATGCTGCAGCAAGGGAAACAGAAACAAAGGTAGGGCTGACGCTGCCTTACAATGAGGGCCTGTTCTCGCCCTTGCACCTGAGAACACCAGTGAACTTTGTCATTGTTCAGCAGCAGAAACCTTTGCAGTTTCTCTCATCCTTAGCTCTTCGTCACATGACCGCATTATTTCCCTACGAGGTAACCTTGCCCTGCGTCCCTTGACAACGGAATCCTCCAAACCCATAAACTGTGTCATCAAGATTGACCAACCAGAGGTCATCGTTCCTCACCACCCTCCTTCATCCTGAGCTGTTTGCTCTTATTGTTCATTTGAGAAAAAAAAATTAAAAAGAATGAAAGGAAAGGAAAGACAGCAATTCAAGTCCAGTAACAAGCAGCACAAAAGATTCATTTGTGAAGGGCAAAGATTAACAGGACTAATAGCTCTAGGGGTTGGGGGAAAGTCTGTCTGATTCAGAAAATCAACAGGGAAAAGTTGAGTGTAGACAAATTGCTTGCTCCAAAGGGAATACTATGTGGGAGGGGATGGAAATAACTCCATTCCGGGAGCCTGTTTTACTTTCTGTGGTGTTGTGCCAACTGATGCAAGGACAGCCTTGGTGGCAGAATAATATGCCTGTGATAAAAGCCACTGTCTCCTTTGTCCAGACACTGAATGTTTAGCTTTTGGTTTAGAATCATAGACAGTGAAACCTCAATTTATTGGACTCTTTAATTATTAAGTCTTTATCAAATTGAATTTCATGCTGTACTTTCATCTAAATTGGGAGAACACAGTCTTCTCCAGAAGTCACACAGACACTTTCTTCAGCTACAACTTGAGTACTAGAGTTACATGAGGATTTTTATTGTCTTCAAAAGGTGACCTTGAGACATCACAAAATCCTCAATGAAACTCTCTAGATTAATGCTTTGGAGAAATGCTTAACAGCTAGGGTTAAAACAAAAAGGGTTTGCTGGGTAATGTTCAGTTTATTTTGATACTCCCATTGATCTAGCCCTCTAGACAATATAGAGGAGATGGTTATTGTTTCTTTCAAGAGTTGTTGCTGTATTTAAAATGCTAAATGAGCAGAATTGCATGGAGATAAAAGTAAACAACACATGAAATGAGAATATGGCCAACTGGTTTATTCGGACTATTGAGATGCAGGGAGAACAGCCTCCACAGGTCCCTCCCCTCCCCTCTCTTTTCTTTTCTTTTTTTTTTTTTTTTTTTGTTTTCTTTTCTTTTCTTACTCTGTCACCCAGGCTGCAGTGCAGTAATGCTATCAGACCTCACTGCATCCCCAAACTCCTGAGCTCAAGTCATCTCCCCACCTCATCCTCCCAAGTAGCTAGGATCACAGGCATGTGCCACAGTGCTTGGCTAATATATATATTTTTTCATTTGTTTATAGTGATGGGGTCTCATTAGGTTGCCCGGGCTGGTCTCAAATTCCTGGTCTCAAGCGATCCTCCAGCCTCAGCCTCCAAAAGCACTGGGATTACAAGCATGAACCACCATGCCCAGCCCAACTCTTTTCGTAGTTAGGCTCTTTTCATAGATAAGCAAGAATATCCTACCTGGCATAAACAATACACAGTACATTCTTCTACCCAAGGAAGGGGGAAACATTTTATCTTTGCTGATTCCATTTACAGTTACTGTTTGGCCCTCTATAAAAGTAATCTTCCAACTTTGATGTGAGTTAAAATAACTGGAACTGCTTATTAAACACATAGACCCAATACTTTGAATCAGCAGATCTGAAGTGAGTCTTGCAAATCGCACTTCTGTGAAAACATTCCAGGTACTTGTGAAGCAGTAGGGCCCACAGATTGCGCTTTGAGACTCCAGAACTGCTGACCACGTTCCAACAGTGCTGAACTACTACGTGTTAGTCCTAATGTCATTGACAGTTTAAACATTCAGATAGAAGTTTGAAAAATGCAAGACACATAAACCCTGCCCCGTTCTTTCTAACACTAAACTAAGCAACGCGGCAGTGCACAAACAGACACATGCTCACCTGGCCATCAGATCAAGGTCAAGGTCACATAAGTCCCCCGCATCCTGCCTGCTGACTGGATTCAATTCCCCAGACTTCCCTATAGAAACTCTCTGATTGAAAACATACGAGTAAGTTAATTGCACTGGGAGAATGAAAAGGTTTGAGAATTATCAAGAAAAGCTGAGAACCTAGTTTTTCCCCAGTGGCCCTTGCCCCAAAGTTAAAAACATCCTACGAATACCTACATATTTAATAGAAGCAAACGTAAGAAGTCACCGTCGTCTTATTTAGAGTATTCCATCTTCCCAGCAGAGAATGGGTTTCCACAATTCACCTTTGCTTTGTATTACAAAGCACAGAAAGCAGATGTTTCCAAGATAAATTGTGAAACTCTGGTCCAGGGAAGAACCCCGCATCAGGCTACAAATTAAATTGTACTAAGCTGAATGCAGTGGATTTATTTATTATTTTTTCCTTCAGTTTTCCTGCTTGTCCTGTGAAAGTTGTTCCAACAGCCTTCCCCAGTGAAAAGACTTCAGAAACAGGAGCTGTCTTCAGGAAAGGAAAAGCGAAGTGTTGATATACTGACCCACAGGGCACAAAAGCCCACTGACAGATGGCATGAAAAGAAGGAAAGTGCTGAGAGGATTAAACACAAAAGGATTTTATGAGCAGTAAAGGCGGTAATGAGTCCCTCTGGAAAGAGGCCACAACATACTGATAGGTGCCATTTGATCTGTTAAAGTTCACAAACAGACAATGTGAGAGGTAAACAAAATGCCCAGAACACATTTGGATAAATGGGGGAGATGATCGCCAAACAGCCAAGTGCTCGTGCTGCCAGCACATCTCTTGGCCTCTTGAGATTGGGTTTTGAAAGCCTAAGAGGGTTATGCTGATTTCAACATACGCTCTTATCCTTGGGATCTGGAAGGCAATTATAAAGTCATCTTTCATGAGCGGGCTATCCCACAAATGCTACCCGACTGCTATTACGCCTGACAGTTGGGCCAACTTCTGGTTCAAAAATAGCTCATTTGTCAGTTTCTTCTACTCCCTGCTATTGTGAAAGAGTCAGAATTAGAAGGCATTGTGGGGACGCCAGCTGAATCACTTTGAAATTGTGGCATTGGTTTCTCAGGGAGAGAGGGGACTGCAGGCCCCGGGGACCAGGAAAGGCTTGTGGGTTGCACAAGAGGAAATGCCCACTTTGGGAAAGCTGTCTGTGGGATTCCCTGAAATGAGATGCATGTTGCGGCTACGCGAATACTTCTGAGATCTTTCAGAGTCACGGCCCCACTCTTTGTCCTGTTTTGCGGGGCCTCACTCTCCCTTCTCTCGTACTCTATTTAAAGAGTAAACAAAATAGGAATTTGCACCATGGCCCTCGGGAGGAGCACAATAGTCATAGACAAGTACCCAAGGAGTCTTCCCATGGCTCGCAATGAACACGCCATGTGCCTTCAACGATGACTTACGCAATGGTCTCTGAATCACTCCCATAAAGAAAATGCAAACATATTTTTCTCTTAGACTAAGAGTGTCCACCCCGAAAATGCACACAGGTAACCAAACACAGACAGCTGCCTTTCTGAGAGATAGGACTTTATATTGAAGCATCATGGCAGCCCCGTAGCAGCGGCAATTTCAAGGGGCTTCAAATCTTTAAAGAACTTCATGGATGGTCTGTGTTTCCTCTTCTAATCTAGATCTATTGAAGGACATTATAAGTCAAGTTCTGGCTTCTGGGACCTGCTCACTGTGAATCCTTGAAGACTCAACAGATCATAGTCAAGGCAATAGAATGACGAATCAATGATTTATCCATTATGGAAAAACATTCAGCAGAGGTAAGAGGAACCATACAAAAACACATCAGTGTGATTATCATAGGGTTTCAAGATGAATGCACTTTATTGATAGGTTGAATTAGATACAGAAATACGTTCCATCTCCTTCAGGGAATCGCACCAGCTTCCTTTGACATAATTAGGTGTGGAATGGGCTCCCTCCACCTTAAGTATGCTTGATTATGTGTGTATGTATATACACATTTATGAGGTGTGAAAGTTTGTGAACACATAAGATATATTTTGATTACATACAATCTAATACATATTTGTCTCTATTTGTTTGAACCATATGAGATATTTTTGGTAGATTAAAAAAAATACTTAAGTTGGGTATCGGCAACTTCACATGGCTCAATCCAATTTTGTATGCATGGTGGTCATTAAGCCACTGTGTTCCCTCTCCAAGTCCAGCTTCTAAACTCTGATTTGGATGCTGAGGTTAGGACCCTGCAGACCATATTTCTGTGTTGCAGCCAGCTCTCTGTTGGGCTGGGCCAGTAAGGAGTGCCAGAGGGAACCTGCAAGATGCGAAGAAGAAGAAAATCTTGCCTCTTTCTGTTGGCTTTCTGTTCCTGTAAGCATCCCACTAGCCTTGCTACTTTACCTGGCACTGGCTTTTGATCCCAACCTCCAAAAGTGTGGTTTTATGTGTTTATTTTTAGCCCATACTCCAAGAACGAATCCCATTGCACCTCCTCAGATCCAACCCTGCAGGGTCACTCCTCTAAGATTCTCATAAAGTCAGGTCCTTCTCAGGTTCCCATAGTCTAAGAAGTAGTAGCTGCTTACAATACCTATTTTTTCTGTAACAAATATTAGTCCTCCAATATCTGCTTAACAAATTTCATATATTAAATTTTCTTTGCTAAAATAACTGGCATAGTATCTGCTTTCTTGACTAGATTACAATCGATATAGTATGTACACATATTTAAAATGTCCATTTTATGTACCCATGGTTATATTATATGTATGGAGAAAAATGTAGAGACACAGAGAAACAGAAAAGCTTAAAATGACAATGATGCTCTACACTTTTTTTTTTTTTTGAGATGGAGTCTCCCTCTGTCACCCAGGCTGGAGTGCAGTGGCATCATCTAGGCTCACTGCAACCTCCGCCTCCCGGGTTCAAGTGATTCTTCTGCCTCAGCCTCCCGAGTAGCTGGGATTACAGGTGTGTGCCACCATACCTAGCTAATTTTTGTATTGTTTTTTAGTAGAGATGAGGTTTCACCATGTTGGCCAGGCTGGTCTCAAACTCCTGGCCTCAAGTGATCTACCTGCCTCAGCCTCCCAGATTGCTCGGAGTAGAGGTGTGAGTCGCCACACCTGGCCTACACATTTTAATATATTCAGACAATACTGGCTGTTGAAACTGTGTATTTACTAAAGTTCAACCTCCCCCAAGCCCATTGAAAATGTACCCAAGTGGCAAGAAAACTATGAGTTGCCTTTATACCAGCACAGTTTAAATATCATTAGGCTGCTACCCAGCCAAACTAGAAAGATGATGATAAATAGTGAAACATAATCGGTTCATTTTTTTTCCTATGGGTCATTAGAAAAAGCAGATTGGATAGCTGATTTATTCAGATATTTCAACCATATATTTTTTTAAACATGGGCTTTTTTGACACATGGACTTTTTAAGTTATTCACCCTAAATAATACGGCTGTTACTTTCAGCATGATGTTCACTTGCCCTTCACAAGCTTGGGCTCTGCTGGGAATCTGCCCTACCTCAGGTCACATGGAAAATAGAGGTTGACTCTAACACAGTTGTCCACAGTGGCTGTCACTCTTTGTGACTCTTACCAAAGGCCTCTGATTTCCACAACACGGGGAGGCCTTTGGTGTGGTCAACCTTTCTATTCCTAATTTTAACACACAGACCACTCAATAGGAAAGAGGGTTTTTTTAAAGGGTCCAAGATAAGCACATGGTTTCCACTCAGCAGCTATCGTGACCTCAGATCTATTTCAAGAAAATATTTCATACTACACGTATCACATTGGGAAGAAAGGCCATTTTCTAATCAAGACATTTCCCTTTTCCTCTTAAGGACGTTCACACATGCACCATAAGCATGATGCTTCATATCATATATGCACTGAATGTGCAACTGATTCTCCTTCAGTAACTAAGGTTTGTGCATACTGTCAAGTACACAAGTAGACACACACACAACACACACTACACTCTTCCAAATGTACAAACCAATTTTAAAGTATTAAATAAGCTCAAGGGTTTTAAAAAAAAAACAAATATATACAAAACCATCCAACACTAAAATCATTTATTAATAATGGGTATCATCCACAGTATACAAACAACTGAACAAATTGGGTTTCTCACCTCCCTCAACTCTGCACTGAGCTAAACAGTCTGCCCAGCATATAAAGGCAGATCCAAGACTAGAGTCTAAGCCTTGAGGACATCTCAGTCATAATAGATATCTTTAGCCCACCACAGAGGGCAACTGGAGCTTCCTCAGTTCTCAAACATGCAACAGTATGTGCATCTTTCTGCCTGAGGGTGCAATAAGGGATAAGTGGGAGTCAAATATTCCAGCTTCTTTGCCCCTGGGTTGAACAATTCAGAGGTCCCTAGCAGGAGTGAACCCCATTGCCCAGCATTGTAACTCACTGATAAACGCTCGCTTTATTGGCTTTCCTGTCTTACTTCCCTACACTCATCCTTCCTGGCATCACCTCCCAAATAAATATTTGAACTGAAATTCTCATCTCAAGGGCTACTGATGGGAAACCCAAACTGAGATAGCCATTTAACCTCTGAGGATCATCCCTCATCCAACAACTGCATGTCTCACATTAAACGTTTCTCTTGAGGGTGGTACACAGCAAAATCCTGAAGACCCCTTCCTCTTTCCTGAGAAGATGGTTTCTGGATTCCCTCATCGTCACCTCACTTTTGGTGGGACATTGTTTTCTAGTTTGCTCTTTGCCTGAAAAAATAGGGGATGGTAACCTGTGCAAGAATGTTTGCTTTCCTGCTGTACTGAGAACCAAACATAAGAACTGCAGCTCCAGCCCAAGGTAAATGCCTATGTGTGGTGGACAGAAACTCGATACCATCTCTCTCACAAAATAAACAAAGTACTCAACAAAAACCCATGTGATGTGCACAAACTACTCAAGTTACTGCAGGCATTAACCAGGCTCTAACATATCTTCTTTATCTCCAAATTGTGAAATAAAATAATACAGTTAGAGTTCAGGTAGTTTCAATATGTTTACTATGCTATGTAACAAGGCTCATTAAACTACTTTATAAGGAGTGACAGTGGGCACTCATAATCTCAATCTGATGGCCTCTATCTCGTGTTACTATTCAGATATATTTCCTAGAAGAGCCACAGACTTAAAGTGTCATTTTTTGTCACCTCCAAATATATCAAAGAGTGTCAGGGTCCTCCTGTTCCCTTGGCAGGTGACAGTTAACATCTACTTCCCACAAGTCTGATTTGAAACTCTATCTCCCAGGATCATTCTTATCTGTGTGGCAAAGCTGGTGCTGTGAGCTTAAGAAGGTGAATTTGACAACGTGTTACCCGACTGCAATAAATGAGGACAATAAGATATGCTTTGGGGAGGAGGTTCTCAACATTGAGTGTGCAAGAAAAAGTCCCAGTTACACGACATCAGAGAATCTCTGTGGTTTTTGTTACTTTGAAAATGCTCCATGGGAAATCCTTCACACATCCTGGCTTCCAAATACTGCAGAGAACTATGAGAAGAGGGCCAGTTAATTGCACTGCAATCTTGAATCTCACAGAAACCACTCCTATGGCTTTAGACAGATCTTTGCTTGCCTCTACTCCTCAGTTTTTTTATCTGTAGGGAAACACCACCAATGCTACCTACCTCATAGAAAAGGGAAAACAAATTGTATACAATTTTATTTTTTATAAAACAGAAAACAAAATGAAAAGAAAGACATCACTGTTTTGGATACAAGAATCCTGTGATGCAGAAATGCCAAATGGCTTAAGTAAAACATTGTCAGAGGCCCTTTCCAGAAGAATCAATATTTAAGGGGGAAAAAAATGATAAGAAAGGAATAAAGGGAGAGAGGGAGGGAGGGAGGGAAAAATGCAAAGTAGAATAAGAATGAACATGTGAGTGCATTTTGTTTATGAGAAAGAGAAAAAAGATGGAGGAAAAACTTTTTTAATTTTTTTGGAATTAGGAAATAATTGAAATTTTGAAAAACTCAGTGAAATAGAGCTGGGATAATGGACATAACGTTGTAGTATATTTAGAAACATGACAAATACTGTGAACAGTATCGCATCACACTGTGAAGCTGATACAGTTGGATATTTGCTCATGCTTGTTTAATTTTTCTTGGGAGCTCTGGAATATTTTTTAAATTATGTTATCAGTCAAATCAAGAATATTCATAGATGATATCTTCAAACACATTCGTTTAATTCTAATTGTGTCATTATATCGATTACTAACGCTAAACAACTGCAAAGGTAACTACTGAGCACTTAGCTTAGTATAAACTGATGACGTCATCCCTCTTCTACCGCAAGTTTCTCAGCTGTAGCCATAGAATCTGTCTCAAAGTTGAGCTTTCACCAGGATTGCCCAGGCTCAATTCTGGCCATTGGCTTTTTGAGTACAAGAGGCTCTAGTTCTGGCTGGGCGCGGTGGCTCACGCCTGTAATCCCAGCACTTTGGGAGGGCGAGGCGGACGGATCACCAGAGGTCAGGAGTTCGAGACCAGCCTGGCCTACATGGTGAAACCCCATCTCTACTAAAAATACAAAAATTAGCCGGGCATGGTGGCAGGCGTCTGTAATTCCAGCTACTCAGGAGGAGGCTGAGGCAGGAGAATCGCTTGAACTACAGAGGCGAAGGTTGCGGTGAGCTGAGATAGTGCCATTGCACGCCAGCTTGGGGGAAAAGAGTGAGACTCTGTCTCAAAAAAAAAAAAGGCTCTAGTTCTGCGGTAAGTATCACCAGTCTACTGCATGCCTGTTACTTTTCTCCAAGTACCGGCCACTGTTTCAATTCCAGTGGTGCTGTGGTCAGGATCTCAGCTTCAGCTCTCTTTCAGAAAACTTGAAACCAGCTTAAAACTCGGTCCTCACGGCTGGTTCTTCATGACCTGACACCAGGTCCTTTGGTTGAGGACAGGATTTCTTCTAGACCCTACTTCTGGCTGAAAAAAACGGGCTTCATGCTCTGTTCTCATTTCTGTTTCATCCCTCCCTCTACCATTGGCTCTAACTGCTGCCCTTTTATCAAGACAATTGCGTGTCCATTGCTGCCTCAATTTCCCCATCACATTCCTCATTGCGGCACATTTATCTGGAATATTAGACCCAGTCATATTGTTTTACAATTAGGAAAAAAATGAAAAAGAAAGAAATCACTGTTTGGGGCGCAAGGAGCCTGTGATGCAGAAAAGGCCTCTCAGTGCTGAACTTGACAATATACTAGGCACCAAAATAGCCAAATTCCTATCAGGAACTTTAGCAATGCTTTGTAGAGCTACTGGACTTCAAGTTCCTAATCTAGGCACAGCAAGATTAAGGCCAGATCTGTGCTCCAGTGTCTTCAAACATTCAGTGACTAAAGATGCAGCCCAGAGTATAGGAGCCAGCATCCTGAGTGGGATTAGCATAAGCCTTTGGGTACAGCCACAGACGTGAGTTCTCATGTCAAGGTCTTTTAACATATGTTCTGTGATGCTAAAAAAAAAAAAAAAAAAAAAAAAACCCTGAGAACAATTCCACTACCCAATTGGCAAACCTTAAAATTTAAAGTCAAGCAACAGGGAAAAAAAGCATCTGCTCCCTCCTGTGCTTTCCCAACCAGACATTAACGACATTTCTTGAGCTAGTCCTGGAACCAAAGCCTGTGTACATGATCAAGCCCCACCCCAGCACTTCAATATCCATAAAACTCCAGTGGCATCCAGCTTGTACTAAAAGCACTTCCCCTTTTCTGTCTATCTGGACATTTAAATTTGAGGGCCAGCCTTCAAATACCCAACCAGCCACCACATGTGACAATCTGACTGGATCCCCTAAAATAATTTGACAGGCTATCAATAAGTATATTAAAAAAACAAAACAAAACAAAAACTTGACTTCAGCCAAATATCTTAGGGTAATTGAAGTTAAAAAAATAAACTAATGTATTTATTACAAAGTTTGTATACATTTTTAAATAATGATATGATTCTCCATAAGAGAATAAGATAGAGCTCTCTTCCTTGAAGAGCATTTCACAAGATTATTCCCTCATGAAACATACTTTATGGAACTCCTTGTGAGCCAACAGCATGTCTTTTGTCATTGAACTATTCCATTTGCACAGTTCTAGCCATGAATAAAAACTACATTGGAATGAAATCACATGGAATAGGATGGAGTGAAGTGGGGTGGAGGGGAGTGGAATGGTATGGAATCAAATCAAGTCGAATGAAATGGGGTAGAATGCCTAAGAATACTGGTAGCTTGCCAAAAGAATACAATAAAACCCCAATTGTACTCTAGTTTTAACTTCCAAACTGAAATAGTACACATAATTATACCTATCCCCCATCCTCACTGTCCAACCATGGACTCTTAGAGAACAGCCTTGATTCTGGGATTCTGGCAAGTGGATCTATTTCCAGGGCACTAGAAATAGATTGGCTCAGACCTACTGTCCTGAGATGTGGCAGGGTCATGGGTAAGAGCTTTTAGGCCATAGCCTCGTTGACTGAGTGGATCCATGTCTGGTAAACTGATGCACTAATGTGACAAGATACTCAACATCTGCACTAATGTGTGCTAGACCCTCCACAGGTGGATATTGCTAGAAGCAGGGAAATCTTCAGAGATCTGCTTCCATAGAAACATGGACATCTAGACCTGCTTTGTCCCCATCTCTCCAGATTTGTCTCAGTCTCCTCTGAGTATTGAAATACTGTGCCATTCTTCTCTGAACCACTAAAGCCTGATCATAGATTCAGCAAACACTCTTTCTTTGGAGCCGTTGCTGATCCTCTAGTCTACTTCATCTTTGGATTCCAACTATTTTGTTTTCACAGAGGCTGCACCAGCAGGCCCTGATTAAGCTCAAGTTCCAGAAATCTTTTATTTGACACCCATATCTAGTTTCAGCTAGTCCCCTAACTTGTCCAGGGCTAAGTCCACCTGTTCCTTCCAAACCATTTCTACCTTATCAAAGGAGCTTGTGTCTGATTATTTTGGAAGGCAGAAAGGGAGGAAAAGAGGCAAATATTCCTCATCCAATAAAGCTCTTCACTAAAGTGAAGTCTCCCTAAGCTTTTACCCATGACCCTGCCACATCTCAGGACAGTAGGTCTGAGCCAATCTATTTCCAGTGCCCTAGAAATTGACCCACTTGCCAGAATCCAAGAATCAAGGCTGTTCTGTAAGAGTCCATGGTTGGATCTAGCTGCATATTCTAAGTTTAAGATGTCTTTTTTCAACAGTTCTTTCTTACTTGTTAAAATAACAACAAAAACAAAAACAAAAACAGTACCTGACATACACCTGGTTACCCTCATTCCACAATTTTAGTAAACGAAACTTTCTCTAGCCCCCACTTCTGAGTCCTAGGGTTGGTTGGTGCCTCCAACACCATCCCCTGGTGTTTCTAGGAATTACAGTCCTACAACAAACTCCAGCCTTTGTGGATAGTAGACCTATCACCTTTCCATTTTCCGGTTTCTGTCCACCTTCTGAGGCCCCAGCCTTTGCCTACTGCCAGTTGCCCCTGATTCTCACTGACTTTCTTCCTTATCTTATAGAACGCCCCCAGACAGCCTCCTATGGTGGCTGCTCAGACTAAATCCAAGCCTTGGCCTATTCCACTTTTGATTGAGCCCTGCTTTTCCCACATCTGACTCCAATTTGTGCATGTGTGCAGCAAAGCAGGTCAGTTTTGAAAGGGAAGACAGTTAAGGCCAGATTCTAGATAACCTAGCTTTTATTCGATATTTGCATGATTTCTAAAGTGGTCAGTTCTTCAAAGTCAGATACACACCTACCAACCATCCAACAGATTCCAACTCTGGGGAATTTTGCTTCACAGGAAGAAAGACTTTTCAGGGGAATGATTTCTGTTCACACGGCCTGAGTACTCTCTGTTGAGGTCTGAATTTCCAGGGTGAAATGTATCTCTTGGCTGCTTAGAAGTCTCCATGCCTCTAATTGTGCTCCTAGCTTGGAAGCTGTTGGGGTGCTTGGACCCGCAGAGAATTCCTAATGTGTGATGCTTCCATGGGAAGTACTATTTCAATAGCAGAAGGCCAACACATCTGATGGGCAGACTGCCCACTGGGCCATCTTGTCTGCCAACACTCCCACATTTATTAAGGTTCTTTTGTGAGATAAAGAGGTTGGACACCTGGATCCTTCCAAAAACAAAACAAAATTAAAGCTGCAATTACCTGTCTGCCCTGCGCAAGGCAATCTACCCTGCTGTCCTTTTGGTTTTACTGGTGACAAGCAGATGTCACCCAGAGCAATTTGGAAACCTGAGCAAACAGAATTCAGATAAGGTTCAAAAGAAGAACTTAATCCAAAAGTACAACCTACCTGCCAGACAGTGAATATAGGAGCTAATAGGCAGGGCACTGGAAACAAGCAAAGAGATTCATTATACGGACTCTCCTGGGCCCCAACCCTCCAACACTCTTTCTTCTGCTAGCTGAGGCCGCCTCCTCCTAAGCTGCCAGCTAGTCTTGCTCCAGATTCTGGAGGCTTCATGGGAATATAAAGTACTCTATAAAACTCTTGAAATTAAATTTTAGGTAAAATTTGTTGTTTCAGGTTTAATAATTGATCTTCCACTTGGACCCCACAATCGAGACATCATCTGGGGTCCCTGTTGAGGCCCATGCTGAATTTCCAGGACATGGAGATCTGAAGCCAACCCCCATTCTGTGGAGAACTCTCTTAAAGAAGTATTGCTGTATTCATTGATGTGAGAAGATGCTTTGCATGCATGAAGTGCCATATAATGACCTTCCTTCATGTATATTTTGAGTCTTCACTGAGTATAGTCATAGAATACCTTACAATATGCCTGGGTGATGATCCCCGTTACTGGATCTGGGTCTGTTCCCAAATGTCTCTCTAATTCCTGGTTCTATCTTCTCCCAGATTGCTCCTTTTAGCTTCAACAACACCTGGAGTTTCTATCTTCCCGAGAAAGCTACAATATTTCATTCTGCCTTGTATTCCAGTGAGTTGTTTACAAAGCTACCTTGTCCACTCTTTTCATAAGATCCTTGAAGAACAAGACAAAATTGTATTCTTCATTACAATTCCTACAGTGTTTTAAAAGTGATCTTTTTGTACATAGTAGATGCCTAATAAGAGACTGTTGAATAAATAAATTAATGAAAATGTAAATCAGAAACACTCATCTTGATCAAAAAGAGGTGGCTGTGGCTTTTGATATAATAAGGAAAATTACAAAACATGGAGCAGATAGCATATATGTTCAACAGCGTATGAGTCCATCAACATCTGTTCAATTAAACAAAGGAATGCAGGTCATCCACAATGGCCTGGAACCATAGCTGGTTTTCTAAAGGATCACAGTGAGTTCAAACAGACTTTATAAAGAAAGAGAAAGATAAGGGTTAACTTGAAAAGAAATAGATTTCAGTTCAAAAAATATAAAATTCGAGAGTGAGGTGGCTCTGATAATGATTTCACTGTAGCACTTGGCCACACCTTACATGTGAAACTGATAATCTATACCAGAAAAAGTAAAAATGACTAACAGTGCCAGGTACTGTTGCGAGTGATTTACACAGAATAATTGATTTTACCCTTACAAACTTCCATATGAGATTTGTACCATTCCAAACCAAATTTACAGCCTAGGAAGTTAATGCATAGGAACAAAAACCAAACAAACAAAAAAAGTAGAATGAGAATTTATAAAGAGGAGAATATTAATGTTCAAAACCTTGACCCTAAAATTAATATAATTCACAAGAATCTAGATGATGAAGGGAAATGAAAGTAGAGGAAGTATCAGTAGGATATTCTTTTAATATTTTGTGGTAGGTAGCCAATGGATTCTCAAATTAAAATTAGTTTAAAATTCATGAAAACTCTAAAACTCCAAACACTTCACATTTTTCACATCGGTTTGTTTTTTTCTGACAGGATAATTTTAGGAACTAATACCTGTTATTAAAAAAATATTTTTGAAGTTTAGTAACTTTGTTCCATTTTACCTTAATTACTATTTCTTATGATAAATTCAAGTAGTTCGTTCAAATAACATGTATTATATTAACTCTTGTCTCTCTTTCTCTTTCACTTTTTCTCTCATGCCAGCCCCGTCTGAAAAGTCAAGTACAATTAGCATTTACTTATTTCTCCTGGAATGCAGACGGTCCCCAACTTAAATGATGATTTGACTTATGATTTTTCAACTTCACAATCATGCCCATACAACCAATCTGTCTTTCATTTTCAGCAGAGTACTCAATAAATTACATAAAACAGCAGGCCCCAACCTTTCTGACCAGGGACAGGTTTTGTAGAAGACAATTTTTCCACGAAGCAGGGGGCATGGTGGGGTGGGGGTAGTTTGGGGGATGATTCAAGCACATTACATTTATTGTGTACTTTATTTCTATTATTGTTTTGTAATAGAACATGTAAAATGTTCTATTTTGTAGAACATTGTAAAATAATATGTAATGATATAATTATGTAATTCACCATAATGTAGAACCAGTGGGAGCCCTGACCTTGCTTTCCTGCAACCAGATGGTCCCACCATTTTAAATCTATAGTTTACTTTAGGGGAGACAGTGACAGATCATCAGGCATTAGATTCTCATAAGGATCACACAACCTAGATCCCTCCCATGAGCAGTTCACAACAGGGTTTGTGCTTCTATGAGAATCTAATAGAGTTCCCTGGCATGTGCAGTTCACAATAGGGTATGCGCTGCTATGAGAATCAGTCCTGTCAGCCACGGATCTAACAGGAGGCTGACTCAAACAGTAATGTGAGTGATGGGAAGCCTCTGTAAATACAGATGAAACTTCACTCTCTCACCTGCCACTCACCTCCTGTTTTGTGGCCCGTTCCTAAAAGGCCATGGACCAGTATCTCTGTGACCTGAGGAGTTGGGGATGCCTGACATAAGATGTCCAACACTTTATTATACAATAGGCTTTGTGCTAGATTATTTTGCCCAGCTATAGGCTAATATAAGTCTTCTGAGCATGTTTAAGGTAGGTTAGGCTATGATACAATAAATGCATTCTTTTAAAATTTTTTTTTCATTTTTATTTTTTAAGAGACAACCTTTCTCTGTTGCCCAGGCTGGAGTGCAGTGGCACAAGGTTAGCTCACTGCAGTCTCAAATTCCTGGGCTCAAGCAATCCTCCAGCCTCAGTCTCCAAAATCTCTGAGATTACAGGTGTGAGCCACTGAACCCAGCATGCATTTTTTACTTACCACATTTTCAATTTATGCTGAGTTTATCAGAATGTAACCCCATTTTAAGTTGAGGAGAATATGTATACACTGCATGCTACGTGGAGTGGGAAATTAAAAATAAATATAAGATAAATGAACTCTATAGCTAAGGCCTATATTGGGAGAAAGAAATGATGTCTCACGTATTGTCGTCTGTAGAAGTCAGCTGGAGGCTAGAAAGCGAAACTTCCCGAGTTTCACTTGGACTTAGCTTCTTCCGCGCTTTGTCTGTGGATACTTCGTGTGTGTTGAAGTTCTCATAGTCTTCACAGAAAAGTTCGGGCTAAGCATTGAACATTTGATTTGTAATACTCGTATCTCACATCCTTTGCTCGTCTAAACTGAAGATTTCTTCAAGTTAATAATCACCATATTTTCACATCAACCATACTCCAAGAAGTAAATGACTCTCAGTGTGGTTCGGAGAAACTACACAGAAAAGAGAACAGATGACTGCTGTGTGTGCCTGGGGTGCAGGCCCTTGCCCTCAGAGTTGAAGCTAAACCCAGACTCAGGTTACTCCCTTTCCCACCATCTCACACCAGGGTAGAGTCACTTTGCTGCAGCCTCTGCTCACCTGTTCGCTTCTTGCCTAGTTCGCAAAGAAGTGTGTGAGGTTTCCTTGTCTTGGACACACAGGTTTCATTGGAGAAGAAAGGGTTTAGCAGGTACCCACTTTGCTCCTGAGAAAGCTCATCGTCAAGAACAGTAGAATGCGACCATTTCTGAGACTGAGGTGAGGTGAACAAAGGGCCTGGGACCAGAGGTGAAGACTGAGGTCTAGGACTTGATGAGAAATGAAAGAATCACTGAGAACCACCCATCCCCCACCACACACAGAGCAGCCTCATTTGTAAGTCCAAGGCTCACATCTTTCATTGCTGCATGACAGAGAAATGAAAGAAGGCTTTTCCCCAGTGGTATGAGAGGTTCTCACCCAGGCCACAGGCTCTTTTGGGAAAAGAATGGAGTCCATGGGGCATACATTTACTTACTTCCAAACATGGCTTTAAAATGGTCACAAAGTGTTGAGAATGTTAAAAAATAATAATAATGACAAATCATTGTTGGGTCCTTCCTTCACAATCATCTGTTCTTCATAGGAACTTGGGTTATTATTTTCAATAAAAATTTTTATGACATTTACACATAACAAAATAGAGAAAACATCAGTACCATAGAAATCATTTTAAATCTATGTTGTACTTTAGGGGCTTAGACTGTAGTAACTCAGAATCTCTAATTAGAGATCATTCTTGATTATATTCTCTATTTATTCATACTTGGAATTCAATTTGTATTTATAACAATATTCAAATAACAAATTGAAAAATAGATTAGATTCAAAATATTAAACATGGGGAGACCAGGTATGAGACTTGCTGCATTGAGTCAGAATCAGGATTTTGGCAATGGGTATGAAAAAGACTATGAGAAGATAAAGGCTAAAATAATAGGAAATTATGCCTGTTTGGATAGAGGAATTGATTTAAGGGGGTGGCAGGGGGCTAAATGAAACTTTAGGATTTACTGCCCAGATATACTCACCTTGTTTTTATGTCTCCTCTAAAATGAATTGTCCAAATCCATTAGGTTCTTTGTATATTTCATGTACTAGCTAAACGCCAGTGAGCCTTAGCAAAAAACCTCCAGTGCAAGGGTGGAGCTCAAAATTTTTTTATCAATACACACATGAAAGGCATACAAATTATACGTTCAAAAATAATGCAAGGCACAGCATTTTCCAGGCTGTGACATCAACAGGATGAGGTAGGAGAGGAGTAAAAGTTGCATTCCAGTAGTCGTCCTCCCATCCCTTCTTTCCTTTACCCAACATCACAAAACCTGGTGAAATGTTCAGCCCAGCACTTGTGTCTTCATGAGTCAGACCCAGTGGATGGCATGTCAGGTTAGAATCATTATCATCATGCTCAAAAAGCACCCTGACTCCAAAATGTATATGAGACAAAGAGAAACCGCTAGACTGTTAGACACTCTGCCAACTATCCAAGAGTTACAATCTAAAATGGAGACTTTGGACAGTCAGATGACAGAGAAAGAAAATGTTAAATCACAACATCAAAGAACAAGCATATACTCTATCAATTCAGAGTGAGGAGAACTATTAGGTACATGATCAAGAGCAGTCATTGAATCAAAGACATCTAACAAGGCGAAATCAATGTGGATCCATACACAAAGTGAACTTAAGGATTTGGTGAGTCTTTAAGAGTTATTTCTTTTTTCTTTTTCTTTTCTTTTTTTTCTTTCTTTTTTTTCTTTCTTTTGAGACAGTTTTGCTCTTGTTGCTCAGGTTGGAGTGCAGTGGTACAATCTTGGCTCACTGCCAAGGACCTCCATCTCCTGGGTTCAAGTGATTCTCCTGCCTCAGCCTCCCAAGTAACTGGGATTACAGGCACTCGCCACTAAGCCTGGCTAATTTTTGTATTTTTAGTAGAGACGGGATTTCACCACGTTGGCCAGGACAGTCTTGAACTCCTGACCTCAGGCGATCCACCCACCTTGGCCTCCCAAAGTTCTGGGATTACAGGCGTGAGCCACCACACCCAGCCAGCAATATAGCTAGCTTCTTATTCCTTGGTCTATTTTTTCAGGGGAAGTCATCTGGCATGGGGCATGGACTCTCAGGGCTGAGAGTTAAAGACCTGAGCTCTGTTCTTGGTTCTATTGTTAACTCGTCCTGTCATTTTAAACAAAGTCTGTGTTTCAGTTTACCAATTTGTTAAATGGAAGAATCGAGCCAAAATAGACATTCCCAAACTGGCTTGCAAGTCATACGTAGAATCAAGAGGTTCATATGGTGCTGAACTATATGTGCAAAAGGAAACAGAGTACGTAGGAGAAGAAGGTGAAGATGAAGGGGAGAAGATGCGAGGATATAGTCCCATCCCTGCCTCTGCCAGGGCTACTTCAATCATCTCACTTTTCAAATATTAGCCTTTCTTCTAACATTTCTTTTGAAAACCATGTTCTGATTCTAAAGATGCCTAAAACTCACTAGGATTAATGATTATTGAATTAGGCCTTGCAATTCCATTTTAACTCCTTAGAGCATTTTATTTTCTTTGGTTTTTATTTATTTTATTTTGGGTCCTGAAAAAAGCACTTTGTATCATTTTTAAAGGGCTGAAGTTTTAATTTTCATTTTCATAGCAATTTCATTATGTGTCCATATAGTCTGTCTGACTGAACCATTGAGTGTATATTAGGTACTGAGCTGTTACTGACTGATTAAATGTTATGGTATACAGGAAAGCTTTTGGTAGATTGATTCTGCGCTGGGAAATCTTGGGAAATGCCAAACATGAAATTTCAATTACCCTGACAGTAAATAAGTGGAGTGATACTCCCTCTTAAGCATAGTAATTACTTTTTGGCATCATAAGCCTTCAGGTGTTTCCTTCTTTGCATGGATCTAGCCCTTACCTAGACCCTGTAGTCTTGCACTACTGCTTAGAGAAGACTAGTAGCACTCTTCAGCAGAATCACTTATCCATCTAAATTACACTTCAGTCAACGGCTAAGATCTGCTAAGCCTTGTCAATACAAAATATTTGTTTCTGATGACCATGCAGGGAATGTGCATTTGGGTATCTTTACTGATTTGCAGAGCCTCAGCAGAGAGGTAAACAATGTTTGACTTCAGCTTTGCTGCTGACACTTACTACGGAGTTGCGTGGCAGCCAGAATGAACTCTGCCAGTGGTGCTCGCTCACCTGTCCTCGTCTTCTGTGTCACTTCCTGATGAGACCTCCATCGTCATTTCTTCTTCACAAGCAAAAAAAATCATTTCACCCAGCTTGAAATCCATATTAAAGCTAGCATTTGTGATTCTAAGGAGCAGATATACAAAGAAAGCAACTGATGGTTGACTCAGATTAGAGGGCGGATTCAACTATTACAAATCGCTGTGCTTTTAGCTAGGGGAAATTAGCAGGCCATAAAGCCATGCCCAGCTGGAACCTAAGCTTCTCAAATGTTACTCCTCGCACAACATAAGTCTGCCGTGTTCATTGCCCATTACTTAGCCGCTGACTGAAGTGTAATTTAGATGGATAAGTGATTCTGCTGAAGAGTGCTACTAGTCTTCTCTAAGCAGTAGTGCAAGACTACAGGGTCTAGTGCAAGACTACACTGTCTTCAAAGACTACATCATAGTCTAGTGAGAAAAGCCCTGGGGCCAAACAGCCAAATTCTAATCTCCACTTCTGTCTTCGTTTCCACCTTCTCTGTAGCACAGTTTCCTCTTTAATATCTCTGTTGCACCTATTTCTTTCTGGAAAGGAACTAAGATGAGGAGATAGTAAAAAAGACCAAGTCACATAATTTTATTTCCAGAATCTATTATGCAAACCAAACACAATCCCCTTCACCATATCAAGTCTGAATTTACCTGGTCCTCCTAGAACTCTCAGTCATAAGAGACAGATAGTCTTATAGCTAGTAGTCTCTATTTATCATTGTTTTATCACCAACTAAGGTTATTTTCCTTAAAGCTCCTTCCATAATTGTCTGTCATGCTTAGGCCCCTCCATTTCACCTGGTCAATCAAGGCCTGTGCTTTTCCTAGGCATGCCCAGAGAAGCATCTTATAAATTCTTTAAGCTGGGGGAAGGTACAGTCGGCCTTAAGATGACCTGGGCACAATTAGTATCATCACGGGCATCTCCAAGTAAGCGCCTTAAGGCTCTTCATCACCTGTCAATGCTTTTTTGTAAGAATGGGTCCTGGCAAAGCCTAGAATGGATCCAGCCACCCTACAACTCTATATTTCCCTCCAAGTTCCATCAAAAAGTAAAACAAGTCCTTTCTTACAGATAGCACCTAAACATTACAAAGCTCTTACCCCACACTGCTTTTACAAAGACTCTGCAAAGGGAGTAGGAGACACCTCCTTTGCATCTCTATCCAGGTAGTGAGGGCATCCTTTTGCTGGTTAAAACTCCGTTAGGTGAGTTCAGCAGGGAATAGGAAGTCAAGCTCTGGATTTTTACAGCATAGTTAGGTTGAAGTGTAGAAATGTGAAACATAGGATGTAATATAAAAGCTTATCTTGTCCATCTCCCTCCCCACTATATTTTCTGCTTTTGAAACTGAAGTTGTTTTAGGAGGCTTATTACAACCAGGAATATAAGAATTTGATCTTCATAGGTACAGACACACAGTCTTATCACCTGTAGTAACAAATCCTCAACATACACATAGCAAATTCCAACTGTTGAATGTGTTCTTTTGACAGTGGAAGTGCAGGTCTGTACGACTCTATTCTTCCCTCCTTCCCTCTAGCTTATGCCATTAAAAGATCCCACCTGACACACCATTACAAATTTTATAGACTGCCCTACAAGGCTGAGAACAGATGTATCTAGCCTTATTACTCAAAGTGTGGTCCTTGAACCAGCAGCATTGACATCATCTGGGAGTTGGACAGAAATACAGACTCCCAGTCCTGCATTTTAACTTTTAAATGTAATAAGAACCTGAATTTTTATTTTGCATTTTAAATTTAATCAAAAATCTGCATTTTAACAACATTCCCTAAATGACTCATAAGTACATTAAAGTTTGAGAAACACTGTTTATAGCAATGGTTCTCAAACTCTGCTGCCTGTCAGATTTGAAAAACTCTTTAAAAATCTTGATGACTAAATACCCTCAGCCAAAATCAGTGAGTTACAGTCCCTGGGGGTGGAATCTAGACATCAGTGGTTCTTAAAACCCTCCAGGTGATTCTAATATGCATCCCAATTTCAGAACCGACATGAAAGGTACAAAGACGACAACCCATAGATTTATACCTTTAGGTAGTGGGGGTGGGCAGAACAGAACTGAAGGGAGACATTTGAGAAATGAGACTTTTGAGGCACACTTCCTATGAAGTAGGTAGGCCCCAGACTCCCATGTGAGAAGAATGTACAGTATGAACCCATGATACCCTCTCATGGCTAAGGCCACCTTGGGGACGGTAACTGTCACACAGCTACATGACACCCAGATTGCCATGTCAGAAGTCCTCAATAAATATGCAATTTCATTGAATGACATTTTAATGCTATAAAAATGGAGACAATCTTCTCTCAATCATTTATCAAATTGGAATGATTTTCTGAAAGGTGAAGAGCTGGGAGATTGACCTACATTCTCTTTTATCCTTTCAATAAACCATCAAGGTGGTTTTTATTATTCCCATTTAAGGAAACATATTATCAGAAAACTAAAGCTTATGGGTATAAGGAAACTAAAGCTCTGATACTGTGTAAGTTTTCTCAAGTTAAGCAGCTGATAGTAAATAAATTAAAGAACTAAAATAAAACTCAGTTCTCCGCAACTCTTGACATTGCAAAATTGAATGCATGATGAGAAAGAGAAAAAACAGCCCCTGACAGCCAGCCTTGGTGTTGAGGAACTGGCCTTGTGTTCCCAGCTATGTCATTATTCTGTCCTGTCACACATACAAAATTTCCCAGAACACCAAGATCAGATAAATCCACTCTGTGACCATGATGGATCAAGACAAAAAACAAGACCACTCCATAAACACATGTGAGCACAGATAAGAGCATAAATACTGTCCAAGTCAGCATAATGACTAAATACTACACATCCTGGCTAATACGAATGTCTGCTGATTCTTCACCAGTTAACGGTGTTAGCCTCATTTAATTTCTTTTGCCTTCTAAATAGGATCATTAAGATATCCAATCATAGAATTATCTGTGTACCCAATCATAAAACTGCTTCCCGACAGCCTTTACTTAAAAGCAAAGTTCTCCTTCCTTAAACCCTTCCTAAGATCACCCAGCACAAGCTAAAATCCCTTAAGTCCTTTCTAGCACCCACTTAGCGAGACACTGAAACGTTTCCCATGCCATTGTCTTCCTTGTTGAGTTTCTTTTAAGCTGATAACAACTTAAGTTCAATCACATCCTCTACACTTTTTATTATGCCCTCTTTATACATCTTTATTGATGTCACAATTTACTTCTACTTGTATTCTACTTCTATTGTGTATCTCTTAACAGTACTATATTTATTTTTAATACTTTTATCTTTTAATTAGTATACTAGAACTAAAAGTGATTTGTCCACCACTGTTACACTAATAGAATATTCTACATTTGTCTATATATTTATCATCAGCAATGAGTTTTATACTTTCTCATGCTTCATGTTCCTGTTTACATTTCAAGTTGAAGAACTCCCTTTAGCATTTCTTGATTAGAAAGTCAGTGGATGCTTGTTGAGTTGAGTAAGTTCTCATTCCACTTTAGCCTGACATTTTTGTCAAATAAAAGAACTGAACCCTCTCTAGTGATAGTAACTATGTTCTTCATGCTATATAATACAGATACAAGTTACTAAACCTTGAAAACTCAGATCTAGAGTTTTCTAGTAAGTAGAAAAGGGAATTTACAAACAAAATGTTGACTTTCATATTTTTAAATGACCAACAGAAACTACAACTTACAGAATTGATAACATTCTCTCTAGAAATAGTGCCAAAAGACAGAATAAATATCAAATGATACATTCTGTGTTTGCTTTAGGAAGGGCGAGATAGAATGGTTGTTGGCTGAGGAATTTATAGGGTGACTAACAAGCATCGAGGAGGCTGTATATCACAATAATTAAGCACTGAGCTTCTGTAATCAGGAAGAACTGTTCAAATTCCACTTTCACCACTTAATAGCTGTGTGTCTTGGGCGTTACTTAACCTCTTTGATACGGCACTTGCCTAACTGACCTGACAAGCTCTCAACAAATGTCTAGAAAATTGTTCTTAACCAAAAAGAGTTGCCCATTTCCCTGTCTTCCTGAAATGTTTACCATTAGTCTCTCTTTTAGATGGGAAAATAGAAGCCCGCTATGAGAATTAAAACATTATTTAATAAGTTTAACAAATTTTGCCATTCATTTTCAGAATGTAATACTGTAGGGTAAAGATGTACCATTAGAATACTGGATATCTAAGGAGAAGAGGAGGATATAAAAATTGGAAAGAAGAGGCATGGAAAATAAACATTCATTTCTCGGTTTTTCCTAGGGCCATCCAGTTCTCACATAAGCCCCACCAAACACCCAATAAAAACTTGGTTCAAGACAGCTGAAAGACAAACAGAAGGAACACATGTGTTTCTACATTCATAAACAAAAGCACGACGCAGCTCAAGTTTTGGGAGTCACTTGTACTTCTATAACATTTTAATATCTTCCTTAGCCCAAGTTTCTTTTTTTCTATTTCAAAGAAATGTAGAATGAAAACAAAATTTAGTGAGCTTCCAAAATATTGTGCTACATGAAAAGAGCCAGTCTCAAGGAACCACATATTTTATCATTCTATTTATTTTAAGTGCTTAGAATCAGCACATCCCTAGGGTCAGGAAATAGATTTGAAGTTGCCTAGGGCTGGGGTTAAGGGACAGAGGAATTGGTGGAAGTGAGGAGTGGTGTGTAAAACCTCAGACGTGCAGGGGTTCTGTAAAATAATTCAGTTAGTTTTATTTGCATATATTATTTATAGAGAAAGAAAACATTAACAGGATATGACTCAACCATATCATGCAAAGTTGCCTATAATTTTTCTTCTACATTCCCCCTCCCTGTGTAGAGAGCTATATGTAAATATGGAAGTAAGTACTGGGCAAATCGTTCAATTAATATTGATCCCTGCAGGCATAATGCTTTCAGTGTGGAATTGTAGACAGATATTAAGCAAATAAATATTCAAATTTCAAAAAGTAAGTACAATATTGTGTTGAATGATCATTACAAAGATCAATTATCGGGCACTTGGCCAACTTAGCCTCCTAGTACTGCATTCCTCCACTATTAATGCCTCTGTGACTGCTCTGGGCATGTCTTGTCATCAGGATACTAAGTGCTTTGAGATAGAAGCGGTGCCTTATTCATCCCTGGGCCCAGAGCTCAGAACAGTAGCATGCACAAAATAGATTCTTAATACACATAATTGACTGCATAATCCAAATATAAAAATCCTGTTATTACTGGAAATACACACTTTGGCTGAAAATACTGAGAGAGGCTGCCCTAATCAATTGCATGCCTCAACAAATTGACTATAGTCATTCCTCACTACCTGTAAGGGCATTGATTCTAGACCCACTAGATCCATTAAAATCTGCATATGCTCAAATCCTTTAAATAAAATGCAACAGTATTTGCATATAACCTACACACACCTTCCCTACTTTAAATAATTTCTAGATACTTATAATACAACGCAAATGCTATATAAATAATTGTCATACTATATTGTTTAGGGAATAATGACCAAAAAAAGTCTGTACATGTTCAGTACAAATGCTTATTTTCCAAATATTTTCAGTCAGTGGTTCGTTGAATCCATGGATGCCAGAAGCCATGAATATAGAGAGCCAACTGTATATCTAAACAGAGAATATGCGCCTCGTTAATAGGCCACTTTTTAAATCTTTGGCTAGCTATTACTATTATAAGTGTCTATGACTTCCATAGTATCCTTTTTCCTCTCCATGTGAGACATAAATTGTAGCTTCTGCATTTAGAGTCTGATTTTTTTTCTTTTTTCCTGAAGAGGCAAATTCAATCAATGTTTCTCAAATTTTAATGTGCACATGAATCCTCTGGGGAGCTTGTTAGACAGCCGGGTCTGATTCAGTGGATCTGCATAGGCCTGAGAGTCTGTGTCACTAATGAATTCCTAGCTGATACTGATACAGCTGGCCAGAGACGACTCTTTAAGATAGCAAGGCACTAAATCTCAGCACAGGATCTCTGGTGGTGCTTCCATTACAGGAGAACCCTTTCATTTATTATAATGCCAAAGTAGCCTCAAGTCCTTCAGATGGAAGTGTAAAATTGAGCTTTAAAGTGGAGACTTTTTTTTACACAGTGATTTTATTTTATTTTTATTTTTTTATTTCGAGATCAGGTCTTACTCTGTTGCACAGGCTGGAACACAGTGGCATGATATTGGCTTACTGCAGCCTCAACCTCCTGTGCTCAAGGCGATCCTCCCACCTCAACTTCCTGAGTAGCTGGGACTACAGGTGCATGCCACCATGCCCAGCTAAATTGTTCATTTTTTGTAGAGATGAGATCTCACTATGTTGCCCAGGCTGGTCTTGAACTCTTGGGCTCAAGGTACCCTTCTGCCTTGGTCTCTCAAAGTGCTGGGACTATAGGTGTGAACCACCATGCCCAGCCTACACAATGATTTTAAAACATTCAAAGTGGGGAAATTTTATAGGAAAATTCAGGTTTTAGGTTCTCCTAAAAAGTCAGCAACCTTGCTTCACTCTCCCTCCTTCCCACAAGATACCAAGACACAATGTCTTGTTGTCCATGGTCTCCACAGACCACTGGCCTCTGTAGATACTGAGGGCTTTGTCCCCTGTCTAAACTTTAAGGAAATAAGAGACTAGTTCAGAACTCTGCTGCCTTCTCTAACAAGGTTAACAAAAGGAGGCACAATGATGGGGATCATTTATACTCCAGGTGTTGGTCATTGTCAGATAAAATGTTGGGTGACCTTACAGAAACTTGGCTTTAAAGTTTAAATCTGAGTTATTGAAAACTCTCTTTGATATGTTATGTTTCAAAAAGAAAATATTTTGAAATTCAAAAAGAAAAGTAAAAGAAACTGAGACTCATCTGAGAAACATTGAGCAATTTCTAGAAAAATCAAAATGTATTTGAATTCCTTGAGTTCATAGTGTCCTGGTTGGGAATCTAGGACCTCACAGTCTCTGGGCTTTGCCCAGCCTTGTTGACTTACCCATGGTTTCATTTTGATAAAAATAAATTCCAGTGCGGTTGAATTCATGGTAAACAAATTCCTCCTCATATCGCTTCCTGTTTTCCCTTCACTTAGGACCTTGTGCTTTGTTTATGGAAGGTTATAAAATTTTCTGACTCGATGCATTCTATTGGCGGAGCTTCATAGAGAGACATTCTTATCACTTCTGCTCAGCAGAACTTGGGATGACATCAAAAATATCTTCCACCACTTACTCAAAAATCCTCAAACCAAAAAGCACACAGTAAGTCTTTCCTGTGAATGTTATTTAAACAACATATCCAGCATATGTTATTGTATGCTTGCCCTGTGAAAGCCAGAATTAAAAAGCATACTGATTGAATGTGTAATGTGGGGGAGAAAACTATGACACAATGAATGAAAATCCTGGTGACTTCCAGGCAGTAAGTACTATTTGAGTATAAATACTTGGACATTATTCATTTATTGAGGATTTGCTGAGGCTAGATTTCCCAGAAGCAAAGGGATGTGAGAAAAGGGTCCAAGTGCAAGTTGATTCACTGGGATGCAATCCCAAGAAGCACTGGGCAGAATGGGGAATTGAGGTAGCAAAAAAAAAAAAAAAAAAAACAAGGAAGTGAATAAATATTATGTTGTTAGGCAAATTACCTCTGTGGGCACCTGGAGCTTAATCTAACTGGAAAACTCCTGGAGACAGGGCAGAATACATTCCTTAGAGTTACTCTACCCAAGGGGCAAAGAAACCAGGGTATTTATACACAACCCCCCATGCTTGAGAGTTGCTTCTCCAGCATTAACTCTTTGGCATTTCTGGCTTGCTCTGTTCTTGAGCCTAATGGATACCTTCAGTCAAAAAAGCCCCAAGGAGAGTCACAGGTGTCAGCAAAGTAACCTCCAGCAGGTAGAGGTGAGCGCTGAGAGAATGTGAGCAGAGCACTAAATGCACCTGCTACAAGAGCCATCTGGTGACATACTTACCTAGGCACTGGAATGAGAATGAACACAGCAGCAGGCAAGAAAAACAAGGTCACAGCCTTCAGTAAAGGACATCAGAGAAGATTTCTCTAAAATGCTGACATTTTAGCTGGCTTTGATAAATGTGAGTCAGCTATGCAAAGACGTAGGGGAAGAACATTCCAGGCAGAGGGAACAGCAAGTCTAGAGGCCCTGAGATGGGAGTGAGGGACATATTAAAGGAGCAGAAAGCAAAGGCAGGTCCATGTTGCTAGAGTGTAGTGGATGAGAGAGAGGCAGTTGTTAGGAGGGAGGTCATGGATCTAACCCTGGGTACAACGTGAAGCCAGTGGAGGCTCTACACAAAGCAAGCAATAATTTGATTGACAAGGACACACACTATGTGGCTGCCATTAATACCATCCCCACATGTCCAGGTGAAGAGGACTGTCCATTATGGCTTTGACAGTTCATTCTAGCTCATTGTTGACTGTTGCTTGAACAGCACAGATTATCTGCTTACAAAAGTAGACCCTGAGACCTACATCCCCAAAGGGGAGTGAGGAGTTTGGGAGACCGAGAAAGAGAAGGAGGACGTGCCAATATAAGGGGTATTATTGAGGTCACCCATATGGGCAATTGACATCTGTTTTTTACAATTATAATAAGTGTTTAGTAAACATGTTTAATGACTGAATGGGCCAATAGAATTAGCAATGGTGATAGAAGGTCTTTGAGCTTCCTGGTTAGTCACTTGTTTGAGTTCAGGATGATAAGCAAAGCCAAAAAAAGGAACCAAATAGGATGAATGTTAGAGTTTATATGGAAAGGGAAACCTGAATGTGAGCAGCTTTTGGTGGGTAAGGATTCTGTCTTCTGAGACATGTTACCAGGCTCCAACTTTCAGGGATTTATGTCACTGAATGTCAAGGTGATGAAAAGTAATAGCTACCACAGCTGTTGTTTGTTAAGCCTCCTGCTGAAAGAAACATCTCCACATAGATGTTTTTCAGACATGCTAAACTTAACATATTCAAAACCAAACCCGTAATTTCCACCAGACACTTCAAATATTCTTCCCTCAATCTTTCCTGTCTCAGCTAATGGAATTCTCCTGGACTCTCCTTTCTCATACCCATCAGTAAATCCTGTCATCGCCTGCTTCAAACTATAGCTGAAGTCAAACCACTTCTGCCCACTGAGGCTCTCAGCTCTCCATTCCAGGACACCATCATTGAGAGTCAGCTTTTGCAACAGCTTTCTCCTATTCCCGTCAGGATAATTATATCCCCCCATTGTCAATCTCCTGGAAGTCTTTTCTGGCCTTTACCTTTATGACAAGCTCAAAGGTCATGGTTCTGCATAGCTGTTCTTCAATAGAGGCACAAACTATTTGCAGCATCACTTGGGGCCTTCTTCAATTTATTCTCAACTTTGTTTCTGGCCTCTTGGTTTCCACTCAGCTCTGAATTTCACCTCCTAATTCTAGATTTGCTCATGTCTCCTGGATATGTTGAGTAAGCCTGGTTTCCCTGGATAGATCTTTGCTATTTTGGAGTATAAAATTTATTCCACACTGATCTTCCTGGGCCATTATTCCTTAAGTCCCCTAAGTTAGGCTAGCATCTTTGCTCCTGTTCCATGCATACAAATCAGACACCACCTCAAAAAACAAACATCCAAGCACAGTACAATTTCCAAGGGAAAAACCACATGCACAGGAATGAGGACCAAGTTAAGGGTTTTCTTGAGACAAACAAGGACTAAAGGACTCGGTGGCTCTGCCCTTCTTCACTTTACATAGGCATCCTATTATGTCAGCTCCTGAATGTTTGGGCATTTAATTCCCTAGAAGATTCTCTAGCTGTCAGGAATTACTAGAATTACCAGTCTTTTTGCAGGAGGTCTATAAAAAAGACTGTCACCACCAAAACTGGGAAATTAAACATCAACAATCAGACAATCTTAAACCTATTAAATATGTTCTAAGGAATCTACCATTATAACATTGCTTCATTCTCACTTGGAAGCACCAATTTGAGTAATGTATCCTGAGATGAGATGTGGTACTCTAAAAACTAGCACTATGGTACGCATTCCTACTTTTTGATGTTTACATACAAGTAACCCAAAATTAAGAGAAAGAGAACTAGGTGTTTTGTTTGCATAACTAAGAGTACCCCTAGTCCAGTACATCATGGAGAGTTGTATTCCAAATTCTTTGGATGGCCAGGGTTCTTTATAATAATAAAGGAAATTATAAGTATTTCCATGTTCAAAGTTTTGTTTCCAATTTTTTATACTCAAAATGGATATAAATAAGTATAAAATTCCTGAGTTAGGCCGGGCACAGTGGCTCACGCCTATAATCCTAGCACTTTGGGAGGCCAAAGCAGATGGATCACGAGGTCAGGAGTTTGAGATCAGCATGGCCAATATGGTAAAACCCTGTCCCCACTAAAAATACAAAAATTAGCTGGGCACGGTGGTGCGCACCTGCAGTTCCAGCTACTCTGGAGGCTGAGGCAGGTGAATGGCATGAACCCAGGAGGTGGAGTTTGCAGTGAGCCAAGATCGTGCCACTGCACTCCAGCCTGGGTGACAGAGTGAGAGACTCCATCTCAAAAAAAAAAAAAAAAAAAAAAAAAAATCAGGAAAAAAAATTAACAACGTAGGAGGCATTATCCTCAAGAATAATATAGTACTTGTGATTTACTTATTTTATTCATTAGTTTGAAAGGTTTATTTATATTGCTCTAAGTAGCTAGAATTTATTCATTTTTATGTTCTATAGTATTCCAATGTGTTAATAGTCATAGTTGATTTATCCATTCTACTATTAATAAGTGGGATGTTTTTCTTTGGTAACCAAAACAATACAAACAATGTTACTGTGAACATTCATATTATCTCCTGCAGTAAATGTGCAAAGGTTTCCCTAGCATCCAGACCTAGCCAGGGAAGGGCTAGGTCATAATGTGTGCCTACTTCGGACTACATTAGATGGTGTCAAACTGTTTTCCAAAGTGGGTATAGCAAATTCCCACTCCCACTAGCGGTGTAAGAGTTATCATTGCCCCACTCTTCACAGTCCTTCATATTATCTGAGAGTATATATAACTGTTTTATATATACCAGCTTGAGTATATATACATTTATTCTAATTGATAGAGCAATAGAAAGACAGAGGGAGAGAAAGAAAAAACCAGTAACTCATTGTGATATTCAATAGTATTTCTTGGTGGACTTTTTTCTTTTCTGAAGTGCTTGTTCAAGTCTTATGCCCACGTTTCCATTTGTTTTTCTGGTTTTTAAATTGATTTTTCAGTTTTTCATCTATTCTAGAGATATTCTTTATATTATGTATTTAACTTATCTCACATGCTGGCTAGTCTTTTGCTCTTTATTTTCTGGTTACTTTAATATAGCCATATGTATTCTTTTTTATGATTAATGTGGAGTAGGTCACCGACCACCAAAATCTCTGTTATTCATGGGAGCAGAGCTACACTACAATTTCCCAGACCACCTTGCCATTAGGCAAGACCGTGTGCCTAAGTTCTCTCCAGTGGGATGTGAACAGAAGTCATGTGAGCCTTTCTCAAGCATGGCCCTTAGAAAACTTCTATTATATTTGAACTCTGTGATGCTCGTTTTTATTTGTCTGGTGGCCTGAAACAGCCACACCCAGGTTATCCTTGGAAAGCTACTTGATAAAGAAAGAAGCATGGCCTTCAGCTTATACCCATTAAAAATTGACCCAAACACCATTCTCTCATTGTTACAAAATGAAATGAACTTTTTTATCTGTAAGCCACCAAAATTTGGCTATTTGTTACTATACAATCTTACCCTAATTCATATAATTAGTGTCATTTTATCTTGTTTTAAAACCTCTTCCTAAGCCACTAGCAGTAAAGATATTTTCCATGTTATCATCTAAAAACATTACTGCATGTCTTTCATATTGTGTATTTAATCCACCCCACCCCGGAGTTTATTTTTTATGGATGGTACAAATTGGAAGAAAATATTTCCAATAATTGGAAAATTTTTATTTATTTTTCCCCATATGAATATCCAGTTTCCCTAGCAAAATTTATTGAAAAGTTTGTTGATTCACCACTGAACCATAATCCACCTCTGCCACATTTTAAATACCCATACAAGTATGGGTCTGTTGTGTTTGCTATCCACGATATATTTACTGTTTCAGATATATTTGTTTATCTCTAAACCAAACCACACCTCCTGAATTTCTGTATCTTTATGAGCCTTTATACTTTGCTGTTTTCCTGAAGAGCACATCATATATTTCTACTTTTTTTTAAAAAAAAAGTATTTAATTTTTAATCAATACATTTTAATTGCACAGTAAGTCTTCATTTAACATCATTGACAGGTTCTTGGAAAATGTGACTTTAAACGAAACAACTTACGATATGCTGTGGGACTTAATTCTTGTTTATATCAGTCTATGGTAAAATGAGTTTTGTTTTCCCGTGCTTTGTTTTGCTTAAAGTCTCAATTTTCAAAACCTTATTGACAATGTTAAATGAGGACTCACTATACGTATTTATGGGTTATGATTTGATGTTTTGATACACATTTATGTTGTTTAATGTCCCAGAGTGGTTAGTATATCCATCACCTCATCCATTTATCATTTATTTGTGGCAAGAATACACAAAAGTCTCTCTTGTAGCCATTTTGTAATATACAACATTTTACTGTTAACCATAGTCATCCTGCTGTGCAATATAGAACCTAAGGTAGGAGGAATCAATTCAGGTGTTCCATATTGCACAGCAGAATTATTAACCAACTTTTTCCTCTTCTCCCCCTCTCCCAGCGTCTGGTAACCATTGTTCTACTCTCTGCTTCTGTGATATCTTTATATTTTTAGATTCCACACATGAGTGAGATTATGCAGCATTTGTCTTTTGTGTCTGGCTTATTTTACTTAGCATAATGTCTCCCAGGTTTATCCACATTTTTGCAAATGACAATATTTTCTTCTTTTTATCAGGTTGAATAGTATTCTATTGTATATATATACCACATTTTCTTTAACCTTTCATCTGTTGTTGGATACTTAGGCTGATTCTTTATCTTGGCTATGGTAAATAGTACTACAATAAACATGGGAATGAGGATATCTCTTTGACATACTGATTTTATTTCCTTTTCATATATATACCCAGTCATGGGGTTGCTGGTTTATATGGTAGTTCTATTTTGTTTTATTTCAATAGGTTTTGGGGGAACAGGTGGTGTTTGGTTACACGAATAAGTGCTTTAGTGGTGTGCACCCATGACCTGAGCAGTGCACGCTGTGCCCAATGTGTAGTCTTGCATCCCCCACCCTCCTCCCAACCTTTCCTCTGAGTCCCCAAAGACTACTGTAACATTCTTGTGTGTTTGCATCCTTATGGGTTAGCTCCCACTTGTAAGTGAGAACATATGATATTTGGTTTTTCCATTCCTGAGTTACTTCTCTTAGAATAGTAGTTTCCAATTCCATCCAGGTTATTACAAATGACTTTATTTCATTCCTTTTTTATGGCTGAGTAGTATTCCATGGTGCATATATACCACATTTTCTTTATCCACTCATTGATTGGTGGGCATTTTGGCTGGCTCCATATTTTTGCAATTGCAAATTCTGCTGCTATAAATATGTGAGTGCAAGTATCATTTTTGTGTAATGACTTATTTTCCTCTGGGTAGATACCCAGTAGTGGGATTGCTGGCTCAAACAGTAGATCTACTTTTAGTTCTTTAAGGAATTATCTGCACTGTTTTCCATAGTGGCTGTACTAGGTACATTCCCACCTGCAGTGTAAAAGTGTTTTATTTTCACCAAATCCACACTAATACCTATATTTTTTTTTTGATTTTTTGATTATGGTCATTCTTGCAGGAGTGAGGTGGTATCACATTGCGGTTTTGATTTGCATTTCCCTGATCATTAGTGATTTGAGCATTTGTTCATGTTTGTTGGCCATTTGTGTATCTTTTTCTGATAGTTTTCCGTTCATGTCCTTAGCCCACTTTTTGAAGGGATTGTTTGGTTTTTTTCTTGCTGATTTGAGTTCATTGTAGATTCTGGATATTAGTCCTTTGTCAGATGTATAGATTGCAAAAATTGTCTCCCACTCTGTGGGGTGTCTGTTAACTCTGCTGATGGTTTCTTTTGCTGTGCAGAAGCTTTTTAGTTTAATTAAGTCCCATCTATTTATCTTTGTTTTTGTTGCATTTGCTTTGGGGTTCTTGGTCAAAAAGTCTTTGCCTAAGCCAATGTCTAAAAGGGTTTTTCTGATGTTATCTTCTAGAAATGTTACCATTTCAGGTATTAGATTTAAGTCTTTGATCCATCCTGAGTTGATTTTTGTATAAGGTGAGAGATGAAGATCCAGTTTCATTCTTCCACATGTGGCTTGCCGGTTATCACATTTGTTGAATAGGGTGTCCTTTCCCCACTTTATGTTTCAGTTTGCTTTATCGAAGATCAATTGACTGTTAAGTATTTGGCTTTATTTATGGGTTGCCTATTCTGTGCCATTGGTCTATGTGACATTTTTATACCAGTACCATGTTGTTTTGGTGACTATGGCCTTATGGTATAGTTTGAAGTCAGGTAACGTGATACCTCCAGATTTGTTCTTTTTGCTTAGTCTTGCTTTGGCTACGCAGGTGCTTTTTGGTTCCATATGAATTTTGTTGAAGATTTTTTGCATCTGTGTTCATCAGGGATACTGGTCTGTAGCTTTCTTTTTGGGTTATGTCCTTTCCTGACTTTGGTATAAGGGTGATACTGGCTTCATAGAATGATTAGGGAAGATGCTCTCTTTCTTTATCTTGTGGAATAGTGTTAACAGGATTGGTACCAACTCTTCCTTCAATGTTTTGTGAAATTCAGCTGTGAATCCATCTGGTCCTGGACTTTTCTTTGTTGGCAATATTTTTTAACACCATTTCAATCTCGCTGTTATTGGTCAGTTCAGAGTTTCTATTTCTCCCTGGTTTAATTTAGGAGGGTTGTGTATTTCTAGGATTTTGCCCATCTCCTCTAAGTTTTCTAGTTTATGTGCATAAAAGTGTTAATAGTAGCCTTGAATGATCTTCCGTATTTCTGTGGTACCTGCAGTAATACCTCCTGTTTCGTTTCTAATTTAGCTTATTTGGTTCTTTTCTTGGTTAATCTCGCTAATGGTCTATCAGTTTTATTTATCGTTTCAAAGAACCAGCTTTTTGTTTCATTTATCTTTTGTATATTTTATTCCAATTTCATTTAGTTCTGCTCTGATCTCTATTTCTTTTCTTCTGCTGGGTTTGGGTTTCGATTGTTCTTGTGTCTCTAGTTCCTTGAGACGTGACCATATATTGTCTATTTATACTCTTTCAGACTTTTTGATGTAGGCATTTAATGCTATGAACTTTCCTCTTAGCACCACCTTTGCTGTATCCCAGAAGTTTTGATAGGTTGTGTCAATATTATAGTTCAGTTCAAAGATTTTATAAATTTCCTACTTGATTTCATTGCTGACCCAACAATCATTCAGGAGCCAGGTTATTTACCTTCCATGTATTTGCATGGTTTTGAGGATTCCTTTTGGAGTTGATTTCCAGTTTTCTTCCACTGTGGTCTGAGAAAGTACTCGATACAATTTCAGTTTTCTAAATTTATTGAGGCCTGTTTTGTGGCCTATCATATGGACTATCTTGAAGAATGTTCTATGTGCTTATGAATGAATGTATATTCTGCAGTTGTTGAGTAGAATGTTCTGTAAATGTCTGTTAAATCCATTTGTTCTGGGGTATAGTTTAAGTCCATTGTTTCTTTGTTAACTTTCTGTCTAGATGGGCTGTCTAGTGCTATCAGTGGAGTATTAAAGTTGGTGGATCTATTTTTAATTTTTTGAGGAACCTCCACACTGTTTTCCACAGTGGCTGTATTAGTTTACAATCCCACCAGCAGTGTGTGTTTTCTTTTCTTCACATCCTTGACAACACTTGGGTTTTTTGTTTGTTTGTTTGTTTTGGTCTTGTTGATAATATCCATTCTAGCTGGAGTGAGGCTTATCCATTCTAATTCACTGTGGTTTTCATTTGCACTTCTCTGATAAATAATTTTGAGCATTTTTTTATATATCTATTGGCCACTTACATGTCTTCTTTTGAAAAATATCTATTAAAGTTTTTTGCCCATTTTTAATCTGGTTATTTGGTTTCTGCTTGTTTTTTGTTTTGTTTTAGTTTGTGTTTGTTTTTCTGCATTTTTTGTGGGGCTTTTGTTGTTGTTGTTGTTTTGCTTTTGACTTAAGTTCCTTATATATCCTGGATATTAACACTTTTCAGATGTATAATTTACAATTTGCAAATTTTTCTCCTATTCCATAGATGGTCTTTTCATTCTGTTAATAGTTTTCTTTGCTGTGCAAAAACGTTTTAGTTTAATGTAATCTCATTTGTCTATTTTTGCCTTGTCAACTGTACTTTTAAGGTCTTACTTTAAAAATAATTGCCCAGTTAAATGTTATAAAGCATTTTCCTGATTTCTTCTAGTAGTATCCCAGTTTTTAGTTTTACATTTAAGTCTTTAATCCATTTTGAGTTCATTTTTTAATATGGTGAGAGGTAAGGATTTAGTCTCATTCTTCTGTGTATGGATATCCAATTATCCCAGCACCACTGATTGAAGAGATCATCTTTTCTCCAATGTGCATACTTGGTGCCTTTGTCATATGTCAACTTATTGTAGATACATGAATTTATTTCTGGTCTTTCTATTCTGTTCCATTGGAATATGTTTCTGCTGTTATACCAACACCAGGCTGTTCAGATTATTATCGCTTTGTAGTAGATTTTGAAGTCAGGTAGTGTGATGCCTCCAGCTTTATTCTTTCTGTTTGGGATTTCTTTAGCTATCAGGGGTCTTTTGTGGTTCCATATGAATTTTAGGATTGTGTATTCTATTTCTGTGAAGAATGTTGTTTTTATTTTGATAGGGATTACATTGAATCTGTAGATCACTTTGGGTAATGTGGGAATTTTGACAATACTAATTCTTTCAATCCATGAAAATTGGATGTCTTTCCATTTATTTTTATTCTCTTCAGTTTCTTTCATCAATATTTTATAGTTCTCAGTATAGAGATCTTTCACCTCCTTAGCTCAATTTATTCCTAGATATCTTAATTTTTGTAGCTAATGTAAGTGGAATTATTTTCTTGATTTATCTTTCAGATAGCTCACTATTAGCATATAGAAATGATACTGATTTTTGCACATTGATTTTGCAGTGTGCACGTTACTGAATTTGTTTATTAGTCCTGACAGTTTTGTGTGTGTGGGGGGGGGATCTTTAGGGCTTTCTATATTGAACTGCAATTAATTTTTAGATTAATTTGGAAGAATTTATACATTTACCTATTTTGTCATCCAATTTGTGAATGTAGTATATACCTTTATTTAGTCTTTAATGTCTGTGAATTAATTTTTGTAACTTTATTCACCCAGATCTTTCACATCTTTTGTTAGATCTTGTCCTGGTTACTTCAGATTTTAAAGGTATTGTCTAATTTCTTTTTTATTTTAATTGATTTTTATTTTATATCTAGCATTCTTGCTATACTCTTACTAGAATATGGTGATGTATTGGAAATAAGGCCCTTTCTCATTGCTGATTTTAAACATTTAGATTGTTACCTTCATTGTGAGGTTGCCAAATGTCCATGGAATATTATACAAAATGTTCTCCCATTGCTCAGGTAGGAAGCTCTGTTCAGGTATATAAAGTGCTGCCTACTCTACTTAACAGTAAGTTAATTAGGAATTAATATGGAGACTGCTGGCCTTCATGTAATCCATTATTTTCCAAATTTAATTGCCATCAGAATCACCTGTGGGGCTTATTAAACGATGATCGCTGTGCCCCACCTTCAGAATTTCTGATTCTGTAAATCTGCAGTGGGAATTTGTATTAGTAACAAGTCCCAGGTGAAACCAATGCTCCTCTTCTGGGGACCACTCTTTGAGAAGCACTGGTGTAAACAGTCAACTGAACAAGGATCCCCGGCAAAGTTTAATCGATGGGAGCATTCACAGCCAGAGTAGGTAAGAGTGGTGTGTATTACCTACTACTCAGTGCTTGGTTTTAATCCTGACATCTTAGAGCTAGTTTCTGCCACAGGTATGAGTGTTCAGTAAGCAGAGAAGGAAAATACACTCTTCTACTGTGTTTCCTGAAAGTGGGGAAGGTTTGGCTGAATCATGTCATGACTGGCTTGACCAAAGGATGTGCAAAAAGAAAAACATCCAGGGCACACGGGCGAGCAGGAAACCAATCACAGAGCAGGCTCAGCTAATAATCTTAGGGCATTCAAGTGGATCCAGAGAAACATCAGGGGTGACAAATGGTGACTCTCCAACCCAACAATTTGAGTCCAGCAAGGTACTAAAAGGTAAGAAAATAGGATTGGCTTGACACTGGAGTTTTCTCGCCTGGGGCTACTGCTAGCAGGCTGTCCCCACACCTGCCCCCCTTGCCCCCTCCCCCCAAAAGTTCTACATCGGTTCTAACTGGACATGCCAGAAAAGGCCTCATGAAGAATGTCAAGCTCCAGATAGGTTCTAAAGGGTCAGGAGGAGGCCAGGCGTTGTGGCACACACCTGTAGTCCCAGATACTTGGGAGGCTGAGGCAGGAGGACCACTTGAGCTCAGGAGATGGAGGTTGCAGTGAGCCAAGACTGCACCACTGCACTCCAGCCTGGGTGACAGAGTGAGACCCTGTATCAAAGAAAAAAAAAAAAGGTAGGAGGAGATCCCTGGGCAGAGAATGCTGGCAGAAGTAGGACAGAACAGGTAGTGAGATGACACTGGTCAATATACTGCTGTTGGCTAATTCGCGTTCAGAAAGACCAAGAGTAACTTGGGCCAGAAATGACTATTTGACTGAGGAACTTTGCAGGAGATAAGGTGAGAGGATTGGCTGGACTGGTATTTGGATGGTCTTAAATGTTGTAAGACTAAGGAGTTTTGAAATTATCCTGTGGGCAATTTGCCAATGCCAACAGTTTGAGAATGAGCGAAACAAACGGAAAACATTTGAAGACTATTCTGACAGACTCGTGTATGCTATTGAAAGGAAAATCCTGTTAGAAGGCTATTGAAATAACCTGAGGATGGCAGATAATAAAGACCTGAACTCAATTACATTTACTTCATTGATGAAACAGATATTGGCAACAGACTAGGTACTTGCTGAGAAGTATTACAAGTGGATAGAACCATAGGAAGAAAAACAAGACGCTATGTCCTGAACACTGGGCAACATGCAAAAGAAATGCAAATAAGAATTTTTGTTCTCAGGAGTAACAGTTCTGTGGATACTACATCTTTTTCTGGCAGGATTAACATTGACCAAGGCATTTTCCTTGTTCTCCTCTTAAGAGCCCTTTAGTAGACTTTCACTTCTTTCATATCTATCTTCCCCTAACAGCTCCCTGGAATTTCTGATGGTGGTAATGCTGAATGGATTCTTCCTATAACTACTCAAGTCTTACTTGCTGGAAGTTTCCTAGGATATTTTTTTTCTTTTTTTGCTGAGTTGACTAACAAAATCACACGTGAAACAGAGAATAGAGGAGCTGTAAGTCAATGAATAGAAGAACTGTAAGTCAATGAAGAGAAGAGCTGTAAGTCAAAGCTCTCTTAAAATGATGCACAGGATGTCTATTTATAAGTGGCATTGAGGCTCTTGGGTACCTTAGAAGAATTAGATTCAGCAACTTTGTTTCAGTGAGTAAGTTATAGCTGTGTTGATACAAGAAACATCAACTGCCAGATGGGAGCAAGCATCTGAGCTTCAGTTAACAATCTGTGGGCCAAACAATGAACTGATACCCACCATTCTGGGTTCTTAGCAAGGTCTCCCATTGCATACTGACTCTTACTGCTGGACTTGAGCAAATCAGATGTTAGACTGCAGCAGAGACCAAAAGGCAGGCATATGGGTGGTGTAGCACTGAATTAACAGACATGAACTCCAGAACATTTTAATAAACTGAGTTACCCAAAGGCTTGGGCAGGAGGAATAAGACATTTAACAGGAGATTAAATAGATTCTTCTTACCTCCTGGTTTCCTGGAAAAGCCAAACCCAATCAAATTCCAGTGGCAAGAACAGGGCCACGTGGATAATTTGGGGGGCATGGGAAGGGGAGGAATGCTTTTATATTAAAGGCAGTGTTTGTCTCTAGCATTCTATTACCTACAAACCAACGTGGTTTCAATTTAAGCTCCTGTTAATCTTGACTATTTCTTTCAAGTGTTTCTTATTTAAAATAGACATTCCACCCTGAACATTTTAATAACATTAACTGTCAAAGCCAGCTGTGATCTGTTTTCCTTTCAGTTCTCTACCAGATGTATATATTTGTGATTATTGATGCCCTATGTTTTTCTCCCTTTCCCTTATTAAATGTATCATTAGTAAAATATAAGTCCAAAAGAAATTGCTTTTGGCTGATAATCTACTGTGAAGGAGCGAGGAAACAATAGCCAGAGAAACTCACAGATCATGGCAAGTCAGCCATTCTCCCAAGAGGATTACATTGTTGCATTGGTACTTTAATGAGGAGTTACTACTTTATGATTTCTTCCATCGTCAGAGCAGATGTTTTTGCTACACAGGCCACAAAAGACAGGACAAGAAAGTGAATGTCAAGTTCATGTCTCAAAATAAACCATATGCTTAAATATAGGTTTAAAGAGTATTAAAGCACATGAACTTCAAAGTATTCCCAGAGAATGGCCAATAACTAGGTGGGCCGTGTTGGAATGAACCCAGAATAAACCATATTCAATGAGATGAGCATGCCTCCCTAAAGAAATCCTAAGAGCATCTTAATACAAGAGAAAATCAGATATTTTCCTTTCAGTATCCTAGTAGTCATGACCGCTTGCAAAATTCATCTTTGTGATGGATACTTAGTGTCATTGAAACCAATGAAGGCAAGTCTGAAAACAGCTAGTAGTCAGGAGACTTCAGCCTCTTCACTTATAAGCACTAGAGAACTGCTTGACCAGAGAAGAGCTGTTCCTTTTAAGAACTTTGACTCTAATATTAGCATCCTACAGGCACACTGATCCACCTTTCTGAACTCACCATCCACACACTCCTCTACACAAGCTTTGTCCCTGGAGGGTCATCTACGTACCATCATCTGATGTTACCCTGCTATTTCTGCCTCATCAACCTGAACTTTTTAACTCTCAGACGCATGCATGTCTTCCCTCTAACCCAACTCCAGTTAACCTTCAAGACCTATCTGGCTCACATTCCACCATTTCTGTGATGAGTTAAAAGACCACCCACTTCTAGGCTTGTAGGTCACATGTTGTCTGAACTCTCCATACAACATATCAAGCATATCCTTGGAATATTGTCTAATTTTTTTCTTATACTTATTTTGAAAAATTGTGACTTCCATATTGGTTTCAAATGGAAACACTGCAGTGAAATATATCACAAAGACACTATGTATAATGCTTATAAAGCAGCATGGTTTCCAAATTACTAGATGACATACCAGGTGATTGGCAATGTAACGTTAGTCTTGGCTCTTCTGTAGCCAAGACTAGTGATAACTAGTCTGATCCATGTACTAGCTTATGATAACGAGTACTGATAACTCATACTGATCCATGACACAATTATTACTGTCCAACTAATATTAGTATAAAATAGATTGGTTAGAAGGAAAAAAGTCATCAATAAGGTAGAATATTGGGTCAAATCTAAGAAGATAAAATTTCGTATTAACAATGTTAGTCCTGAAACTGGTCCCAAAAACAAGTTTATGACACACATGTTAACAGTAGCATAGGTGACAAAGACTGAAAGATCATAGACCTCTATAAACTCACAATGAGTCAGTCAATTTTGTGGCTGCCAAAGTCTTTGAATCTTGGACTGCACTGAAAATAATATGTCCAAAACAGAGAGGGTTGTCACATCCACTTGAGCCCTGTCCCATTCCGTGTTGCTCATACATGGAGTATGAAGTTTAGTTCTTTTAAGAGAAACATTCAAGGCACTGTAACTCAAGTCTGTAACCCCAGTACTTTGGGAGGCTGAAGCAGGAGGATCACTTGAGCTCAGGAGTTCAAGATCAGCCTGGTCAACATAGGGATTCCCCGAGCTCTGCAAAAAATAAAACAATTAGCTAGGCATGGTGGTATGTGCTGTAGTCCCAGCTATTCAGCAGTCTGAGGTGAGAGGATCACTTGAGCCTGGGAGATACAGGCAGCAGTGAGCCATGATTGCACCCCTGCACTCCTCCAGCCTGGGCGACGGAGTAAGACCCTGTCTCAAGATTTAAAGAAACAGAAGCATATCCATCATACAGTCACCATAAGAGTAATGAAGAACATGAGGAACCTCGTGATTTCAGTCAAATGCAAAGAGGTCTTGGAACAAAGCTATCTGCAGATACTTACAGGGTTGTCATAGGAGTGAGAGAGATTAGACTTGTTTCAACTGGCTAGAAAGGAAATAACTATAATAATTATGGAAGACATGACAAGACAGATCTAGGTTCAAAATAGAAACTTCTTTAGCTATTAAATCATCCCCAGACTGTCTAAACTATTTGAAGTTCCTTATTGCTGCAGGTAGTCAAGACACAGGCATCTAACCACCTGATGGGAATATTATGGATAGGAGGTGAACAGATAGAAGAAATCATCCAACCTTGAAACTCTCTTTTATGAGTAATGGTGGAAGAAAACCGTGTACGAAATGAAGTTCATTTCTTCTAATTTAAGTTTTCATGGAAGCCAAGTTTTTGGGTTTCCACATCCATCAAATCATACACATTACACCTAGAATGAGCCTTATTTCAGAATTGAGTAGATTTTTAATAACTCCTCCCTTTACCCTGAGAATGATAAGCATGAAAACATTGTTACCACTAACTTTCAACAATTTTCTCCCAAATAACATGGGATAGTCCATGTGTCTTAACGAGACAGGCTCATGTCTTTCAGAAGTTTCTTCACAATTGCTGATAAGAAAATTATACCTAGCCCCAGGAAACAAAAGATACTGGCGAGAATGTGGAGAAATAGGAACGCTTTTACACTCTTGGCGGGAGTGTAAATTAGTTCAACCATTGTGGAAGACAGTGTGGCAATTACTCAAGGATCTCGAACCAGAAATACCATTTGACCCAGCAAACCCATTACTGGGGGATATACCCAAAGGATTATAAATCATTCCACTATAAAGACACATGCACATATATGTTTATTGCGGCACTATTCACAATAGCCAAGACTTGGAACCAATTCAAATGCCCATCAATGATAGACTGGATTAAAAAAATATGACACGTATACACCATGGAATACTATGTAGCCATAAAAAAAGAATGAGTTCATGTCCTTTGCAGGGACATGGATGAAACTGGAAGCCATCATTCTCAGCAAACTAACATAGGAAGAGAAACCAAACACCACATGTTCTCACTCATAAGTGGGAGGTGAACAATGAGAACACATGGACACAGGGAGGGGAACATCACACACTGGAGCCTGTTGGAGGGTGGGGGGCAAGGGGAGGGAGAGCATTAGGACAAATACCTAATGCACATGGGGCTTAAAACCTAGATGACGGGTTGATAGGTGCAGTAAACCACCATGGCACATGTATACCTATGTAACAAGGCTGCACATTCTGCACATGTATCCCAGAACTTAAAGTTAAAAAAAATTTAAATATTGCCTGAAAAAAAGACAATTATACCTAATCCCCCACTCAGAACTAACCAGTGATTCAAACTCTGCCTAATATTTGTAGTAAACATTATTACCAAACTTAAGAATTGAGGTACTCCATCTTTATTAAGGTTATGAGTCCCTATAAGCTGCATGTTAACACTAGAAGGAAAGTACTATCGTTACCATTTTACACAGGAGAGAAGTTGAAACACAGCGGTCATACAACTAATAAATGGTGGAGTTGGGATCTGAACCTACACATTGGCTGAGAGACTGGTGCAATTAACCACTAGCAGTTGACATTGTCAAATCTTTCCTGGATGACAATTCCAGAGTAAGATGGAATTTTAATGTAAGAGAGTCCTTCTAGGGTTAGAATGTCCTCTCCAAAATTCACACTGAAACTTAATTGCCACATAACAGCACTGAGAGGTGAGACCCTTAAGAGGTGATCAGGTGATGAAGGCTCTGCCCACATGAGTTAATTAATGCCATGGTCAAAGGAGTCAGTTAATCCTCACAGGAGTTTGCCCCCTTTACCTCTTTCCCTTGTCATCTCTCTCACCATCTCTCATCACATCACACCCTCTGCCATGTTATAACATAGCAAGAAGGTCCTTACCCAGTGGGACCCCCTCAATCTTAGACTTCCCGGCCTCCAGAACCATGAGCCAAATAAACTTATTTTCTTTATAAATTACCCAGCATGTGGTATTGTTATAGCAGCAGAAAACAGACTAAGATAACTTAGTACAACACAGTATAATCTAAATGCTTGTATATACAGTTGACTATTATTTTCCCTTTGTCGTGAAAGATGTTCTTAATCTCTTATATATATGACGTTTTCCACAAATACCTGTAGTTAGAGGAAATTTTACTGAGATGTAAAGGTTGTAATATTAGTGATACCCTGAATTTTTAAAACTCCCTAGGGAGAATAAGGGGTATAAAGACTGTACGATTTTACAATAATGAACATACTAGGAAAAAAGAAAAGTAAAGACCATTAGTTGAGTCACCAGTGACATTACTAAAAATTTGTATGCTTGGAAACATACCAATGAATTGGCAAACTTATAGATCTTGGGCTAGGCACAAAAGAAAGCATTTCTGGGCATCGATAAAATAGAAAGTGATCCTAGAAAATAAACCAAAGAAAACATTTATCTAATATATGCATAATGAATTAGAATATGTTGCCTTTTGATTGTACATATAACCCATGGACTCCTGCTTAATTCCCTTATTCTCATGTTTTACTCAATTCATCACTAGTTGGACCACTGATATCCACCCAACAAGCATCAGTTCTCAGATGACATTAAAGATAGGAGGTAGCAAGTAAATTCAGTATCTCCGCCCAGTGGAGCTCAGAATCAAGTCATCCATCCTGCAGGATAATTCGGAATTATCCCCGTGATATATCCTTTAATTCTCTCCCCATAGCTGGACATCCAGAGCAATATTCTGATAATAAGAATATTATCAGAATATTGTCATGTCCTGCTTTCCAGAATCTACTGAAAAAGATTCATCTCCTATTCTGAGCTCCTGTTCCAACAACTCACACAGCCATTTTGTATTTGACCTCACTGGTCTCTTACCAAGGCTCCTGAGCATTGCTCCAAGTTGATACTTTTACTTCTGTGGTCTTGCCTTCTTCCGGGATACCTCCTATGTTATAGACCTGTTGGACTCCACTTGCCCTTTAGAAGCCAATGCTGTGTACCAACAGCATACCCCAGACACCACGGGTAGTAGACACTGTTGGTGGCCCACCCAGATCCCGTTTACCCCAGCTCTGTGGGTGGTGTATGCTATAAGTAGCAGATGGTCCCATTTTAGAGAATTGCCCTTGGCCAGGAGAAAAACTTTTAGAGGATGCTTGGGAGGTTATGATCCCCACCCCTGGGGATATCCTGCAGCCAATAATTGACTCATATAAGGTAACAAATGCTCAGGCCTTTTGCCCCAAAGCAGGAAAACTGTGAGATGCCATTAATGTTCTGGAGTTTTCCATTGGCTCAAACTAGACATTAGCTGAACCCACATCTTTGCTTAGCTACCTCTCCTGCTTTCTATACTTTTTTACAGATTTCTCCTGAGAGCTTTTTCCTCATTAAATCACTTACAATAGAATCTCCATCTCAGGTCCTGCAGAACCTGGCCAAAATGCAATGCTTTGACTGTCTGGATACCTTCTTTTCTGCCAAGCTCACTTTTCTGCACCTTTCTCATCTCTGTGGAGGGGTCTAAATGCTCCATTTTCATCCACTCTGCCTAACTCAGCCACATAGACCTCATAGTCATGGCAATAACATTTAATTACATTGCAAAGACATCAGCCACATAGATATCACAGCCCGTGTCTCTTGGACAAATAACAATGGAAAACAACTACAAACATTTTCTCTCCCTCTGGAGAATACTGAGCATTCTTGAACATACTTTACCAAATAGTTTATCATAGATAGGTGCAATACCAATTAAAATTAACCTTTAACTACAAAGATAGAGAAACTATGTATCATAAAGACAGTAGAAAATCTATTATCAGCAGAAGGTAACACAATAATTCAGTGACCACCCAGGAGCTGTTTTGATCTTTCTGGTCCACTTCTCCTCTTTTTTCTCTAATCCCTGAGATTTCCAGTAGCTCTTTGAGAAGAGTAGTCTGAATACACCTAAAACAAAATTTGTTGTGGGATTTTTTTTTTTTTAACTCAGCTTGTTAGGAAAATGATGGCTCAGAATGTGAGCCTATAGCCACAGTCACTGACTTTGTGTAACTTCTCTTTTTCTTGATGAACAAAACCATGCAAACACATTTTGGCTAGCTTTATTACTGAAAGCTAAATTGCTGGAATTTCTGCATCTAATGGTTTTAATGGTTCCCACATAAAAGTCATTTCCCTCAGCACAAGTCTCTGTTTGTTGCAATGAAAGTAACAGCAAAGTGTTCTTTTACCAAGGGAAAATAATTAGGGTTACCTGATTGAGGAGGGGAAGGTGGTTATCCTTAGTGTTCACATGACCAATTAATGAGCACCAGGTTGGTTATTTCAGCAGAGAGGATGGTGCCCTATTGGTAGAGTGGGAATTGAAGAGAATGTTACTGCAAACATACTGTCAAGGTTAAGTGAAGAATCTCAAATGCCTATTCACACAAGGTAATGTGGCATGCGATTTTTAGGGAGGAAGAGGGAGATAGTAATATAGCTTGGCAGGAATTATAAAATGGTTAATATTTTTGCCAAACTGTCATCAAAACAATAAAAAACACCAAAGTTCAAGGTTCTAATCCCAACTTTGCAAATATAGGTAGGGTAGCAAGTCACAGTGAATTAGGATTGAAGTTTGAAAAAGAAAAGCAGGAGATTGTGAGTTAAGTCTATGGCATTCATATTTTTATCATTATTATTTCTTAAAACATATGAAACTAAAGAAGAGATCAATTGGTTGTATCTTTGCAAGAGGAGATATAGTTCTAATTCAGGTAACCTAAAATAACATATTATTAGCTAACAGCTATTGATCACTCACCGTGTGTTAGACACAGCACTAAATGCTTTCTACGGATTATCTTTTTAATCCTCACAACATCACAATATCCCTATAGGGCAGAGACTATCATGGTACAGTGTAGTGTAGTGTAGTGGGTTCTTAAAGACGAGCATACAACAGAACCATCTAAAGTACCTCTTAAAAACAGATTTTTGGGCCGTACTCCCAGAGTTTCTGAAGTAGGTCTGGTGCGCAGCCTACAGGTTTGCGTTTTAAAGATCCTGCCTGTGCTGAAGCTGCATATTATATGCAAAATAATAACATCTATTTTGTAGGGGGCTGGGAATGCCCTTATGAACTAGATCATGAAACTATTGGCCTATAGCAGGTACTAAGAAAATGTTTACCAAATTGTTTTACAGATGAGAAAAACTCAAGCACCTAAAGATGAAGTTAACCATTTCACAAGTAGCAACTGCAGGGTCTGCACCTGCACCTAAGCCTATCTCCAAGATGGTTTTTACTCCAGTAAACTATCTCTCAAATAATATTTTGAAAAAATATCTGATATACTAGTAGCAAGAAACAAGAAAGCAGTGGTTCTTTACCTTTGGTTCACATCGGAATCAACGTGATTGATATTGATTCCAACGTGAGCCAAAGTTAAAGGAAATTAGGAAATAATTTTTAAAGCTACTGATGACTGAATCTCATTCCCAGAGATGCTGATATAACTGACCTGGAATGTGACCTGGGCACTGGGTTCTTAAACCTCCCTGGGTGATTCTAATGCAACCAAAGTTGTAAATCAGTTACATTCTAGAGCAGCAGTCCCCAACTTTTTGGCACCAGGGACCGGTTTTGTGGAAGACAATTTTTTCACAGATGGGGGTGGAGGGTGATGGTTTCAGGATGAAACTGTTCCACCTCAGATCATCAGGCATTAGTTAGAGTCTCATATGGGGTATGCAACCTAGATCCCGCGCATGTGCATTTCACAATAGGATTCAGGCTCCTATGAGAATCTAATGCCCCTGATCTGAAAGGAGGTGGAGCTCAGGCAGTGACACTTACTCACCTGTAGCTCATATCCTGCTGTGTGGCCCAGTTCCTAACAGGCCACGGCCTGGTATCAGTCCACAGCCCAGGGACTTGGGAACCCCTGTTTTAGAGACATAGACTTGCTATTCACTTCCCAAAAGGAGATTTCAAGTGGTGGAAATAGAATTCACTGACTTGAAGCTATTTCAATCTGATATTAAAGCACTAATAAATATCAATTCCATTGTGGATTGTTTTAATGAGAGAAATGTTCCTATAAATATATACAGTAAATCCTCACTTAATGTTACCAATAGGTTCCTGAAAACTGTTACATTAGGCAAAACGACATACAGCAGGTCTTCGAATGACATCATTTAATTCAATGTTGTTTTGTCATATAACATTGATAAGGAAAAAATTAGTTTCATTATAGAGCATTTTGCTTAAAGTTGCAGTTTCAGGAACCTATTGACGATATTAAGTGAAGACTTACTGTATGCACATGAATACAACAAAAAAAAATTATTCTATGCTGTCAAAGGCATCCTAGTATATATTTGTACTAATATTATTATTCCAAGTTTCTAGTTCCAGGATATTACTATAAACCTCTCTGTAACGGTTTATGTTATACTTTCACCATAATTTATGTCCTTCAACATTTGTAAAGTTTTGATATTCCTAACAGTGTCTTCTTGTGGGGCATTTAGTCTACTGTTGCCATTAATGTCTAATTTTTTACTACTGTATTATCATAGGCAAAATTACAGCAATAAGGCTTATTGAATAGTTCATAATTTCTTGATATAGATTTGTAAATATTTTTAAATTCAGTTTCCTTAAACTGAAAGAAAAATTGCCTCTTGAAATAACTTAAACCAATGCTCTTCCCATGGTTCTTATATTCCAGAATACTTGGAATTAAGATTTAAGTTAGTTTGTAAACATGGACTGTATAGTCCAGTCAACCTATTATCAAAGTGTATATATTTATTTTTTTAAGAGATACTTATGCGAAGGCAGAGTAATTCATGTTTCCATTCCTATAGGCTCTGCATCTAAAAATTTCTTTTAAAAAGACATTCAATTTTTTTGCTTCAGTATAGAAGACTAAAAACACATTTCAACCTCCCCCCTTACCTTAAGAGATGACAGGATAAACTACATAGAAATGCATGCTCACAGGTACACATACACACAGAGTTGTGCTAAAAACAAGAAATATATAAATTAAAAATTAAAATATATTTTTAATTTGGATAATTCAACTATTGGTTAAGAGAGAGAAAAAAATCTGTACATGTTGATTTGGAATAAAATCCAAAAGATGGAAAGTATAAAAGGCAAATTGATGGAAAAATATAATAGGAAAATATGATGTTTTCATTTAAAAAAACACTGTGTGTAGGTATTTATTTTAAAAGGGGGGTGAATTTTTGAAATACTCCAAGGGGCATATACCAAACTATTAGTATGGTTATCTGGGTTTGTGCAAGAATGATGATGGAAGGGGACCAAAGATAGTATTTTTAATTTATGTACTTATGACTCATTTGAATTTGCCAAAACAGGTATATATTGTACAATATTTAAAACAATAATAAAGATGATTTAGAAAAAAACACAATTGAAGTCATAAAGAGTTATTTACATGAAAATTTGGGAAACATGCTACGGTAGAAAGAAATATCAATGAAACTGGAAGGAAAATACTTGGACTCTAGGATGCATAATACCTGTAATAACAACTTGCATAGTCTTGACTTAAACTCTTCAATATGTAGGGATCACCAAGCCATGCTAGTATGTTAGAAATCCAGTCAAATTTCCTTTCATTGTTTAGGTAGTCAAGTTTCACATCATGAGGCTATAAACAGTTGAAATGTGTTTTCCACCATGTATGTCAACTGTATGTTTGATCTTATCTACACAATACCTCACTCCTGCCAGCAGAAGGAACTTATAAAAGGCACAACCAAGAAATATTTGCTTTCCTGGCTTTCACACTTCAAAATCAACAAAATATGCTATCAAAAAATAGTCAATATACCACCAAATTATTATAATATAAACACTTGTGTTCAATTCTAAAATAAGTAACAAGCAAACCAGAAGGAAGGAAGGGAGGAAGAGAGAGGGAAGAAAAGGAAAGGAAAGCAAACTCAACATTCCATTTTATTGATATCCTGTATGATACTTTTAATTTGAGCCAATTTTTGACATGATCAAAACTTCTTCTTAGATTTCCTATTCTGGAATCATTGCTAGGAAAAGACAATTGCTTAGTTATAATAAATTATGTCCTTTGAGATGCTTGTTCCTAGACACCCCCAACAGCAATATAAAACAGCTTTGGTGTACTTGCCAGGTTGGGAGTGGTGCAGCTGAAACACTGTATGGCATATGCAATTTCTGATCTCTGCACTTACTTGTCAAAGCAAAAAAATGAAACCAAATCTTTGAAATGACACCATGAAGCCCGTTTTTCAATCAAGGACTATCTCCAAATGGAAACAAGCTGGCTGTACTATTTAACTACAATTTCATTTCTGATTTATATCTAGCCTGCCTGAAAGTTTGGAATATTACATGGCACAAGACTGGAATGGAGTAAGAAGGAGCTGGATAGTTCAATAAACAATAGTAAGTGCCTAATCCTCAAAGAAAATAGCTTCTTTAAAAATCACTGGCTTTTCTGTTAGACTCATCTTAAGTATTCCTGGAGGCAACTCTAGCTAAGTAAATCTCAAGGCCCTCCCTAATTATGTAAGTTCACCCCTGTGTCCAAGGAACCATAGTGTCACAATGGAGAGCTTTCAAAGAAAACACAATTTTCCATTAAAGATCTAAAAACAATTTCCCAGTAACTAACTTCAGGGGTAGAAACAAGAGACTGCACTTGATGTCTCTCCTATGGTGGGAGGTGCCAATATGCATACTGTTGCTTTGTTAAATTTATGAATTATAACATGACTTAATCTCCTTGGGGTAAGCCATTGCTCCCTTGAGATTCTCAATGAGGCTACCCCTCAGGAAACACAGCCTGTTAAGACCTGCAGAGCTAGCTGGCCAGACATTTGTAAACCTAGCTGGTTTACATTTCCAACTAGATCCATGGGCCCAAGCATCACCTTATATACTTCATAGTCCTTTGATTTTATCTGATTAGGAGAGGTGACACATGGTTTAAAGAGAAAAAGAACTCTGGATATTCAAAGCCAAGATCTAGGATATGCTCACTGAGAGATGCTCATCTTATCTGCATGAATTTTAGGTAAAGTCAGAAAAATGGGAAAACGTAGTGGAAAGAATACAAATCTTGAGTTTAGATAGAAATGATTCAAATGCCAGTCCTATCTAATTTTCCATCTATCAAAAAGGGATTATAATAACTTGGGTGGATGCTGAGGAGGGTTAGCAGTGTATATAATGCTTGACATAAAGAAGGTCTTTAATAAATGACAGCTATCATTGTTACTACAATTATTAAAGTGTGAAATTCAACTATTTTCTCTGCATCTAACTTTTGCTTTAAGAAAAACATACGCTGGGCATGGTGGCTCACGCCTGTAATCCTAGCACTTTGGGAGGCCAAGGCAGGTGGATCACGAGGTCAGGAGATCGAGACCATCCTGGCTAACACAGTGAAACCCCATCTATACTAAAAAAAATACAAAAAATCAGCCGGGAGTGGTGGTAGACACCTGTAGTCCCAGCTACTCGGGAGGCTAAGGCAGGAGAATCACTTGAACCCAGGAGGTGGAGGTTGCAGTGAACCGAGATCATGCCCCTGCACTCCAACCTGGGCGACAGAGCAAGACTCTGTCTCGAAAAGAAAAAGAAAAACATAAGCTCCTCCCTCTAATATAATTATGCCAAATTAGCTGCCAGTTACCTGGATTCAAAACTCAGTCATAAGTCATATTCTAGGTAGAAATGCTTATGAATTGCTACTTTAAGAGAGTTCAAAAATATGTCTTTTATGATGTAGGTTCCTTAGGACTCACTATCTCTGTTCTACCACACGTCACCACTGTTCTTTATTGCCGCCACTGTGAAATAAATTTCCTGGGGAGTGTCTTGACATGAACTGTTTGGTCTTGTCTTGGCACCAATATATTATGTGAATATTAAGTCATCTCTTCTTTTTCTCTTGAGAACAGGACAATTAAAATAGTGCTACTTTCCTTTATCCCAATTATGAACTCAGACTGGCAGTGCTTTTTAGATGTTCTGGGTTGAATTGTGTCCCTCAAAAAGATATTGAAATCCAAACTGCCAGTAACTCTGAACGTAACCTTATTTGGAAAGGTAGTTTTGCAGGTAATCAAGTTAAGATGAGGTCATTAGAGTGGGCTCTAATCTAATATGGTTGATGTCCCTATGACAAGGGGAAATTTAGACACAAAGAAAGACATGCATCCGAAGAGAACGCCATGTGAAGATGGTGGCAGAGGCCCTTGGCATCTACAAGCAAAGGAATGCCAAAGATTGCCAGCAAACAACCAGAAGCCAAGAAAGGGGCATGGAATAAGTTTTCCCTTGCAGCTCTTAGATGGCACCAACCTTGCCAGCACCTTCATCTTGGACTTCTAGCCTCCATAACTGTAAGACAATAAATAGTTGCTCAGTCCACTCACTTTGTGGTACTTTGTTACAGCAGCACTAACAAACTAATGCAGACGTTGATTTTGTATAAGGTTTTTTAGTACGTTCATGCTAATTTTTCTTATACTATTCTTAAAATTGGAGATATATATATTAGAGTACTTGCATATCCATGACCATATGTCTATAGGCCACAAGGATCTATAGCTTCCAGTTTGAGAAACACTATAAAACAGAACTTGATAATATTAATACCACATGTTACATGTGTCCCTCCCCTTCTCCTGGAAATGTAGTCCAAAGGCAAAAAGACTTACATTAGAAACTCTTTGGCATTATGCCCGATTCACGCACCAAATATTCTAAAGGGCAGAGTTCAAACAAAAAATCCATAATCTGCTTTTTTAAAGCAGTCACATCCATTACATTGCAGCCCTTCCCCACAGTCCAGCAAGACCACACACTGGTTACCATTTACCAATACAGCAATGAGTTACTGTAGCATTGGAGGCTGACACAGGTTTTACAGTCTTAAAGGAAAAATTTCCAAAAGCCACTAAAAGATTTGAGAAGAAAATCTGATCTCCATCAGTTTGTTTCCCACATTTAGCAGAAACCTGCTTATTTGTTTGGCTCTGGCCGGGAGATATTGCTTCCCTTGATTTTTTTTTTTTTTTTTTTTTTTTTTTTTTTTTAATATTCCAAATGCTTTGGTCTGAAGCCTTCAGGCTCTACTGCATTCTGTTTAGCCTATATTTAGAACAAAGCAAACACATGTGATTCTTTAGAACTAAGCACTTCTTCCAGTGGGCCCTGGAAAATTGCTAACCCCAAAATAAAACAATACCGCTTTCTTTAAATACTTCTGCTTACACTTACAGTGAGGAGATATTGACAGCACGTGTCAGTTTGAGTGACTGAAAATAAACAGGAGTGAAGAAAACATGGACTTTTGCTATTAAAGCCAGATTTATTTAGAGGAAATATGTGACAAGTATCATTATTTTCTCTAATAGCAATCTCAGGATATCTCACCCATGAAGAAAAGTTATGTCATTTGCATGACTTCTAAAGCTTTATTAACAAGCAGCTCTCCCAGATCTGATCCTACTGACCATTGATTCTAAATCAAGGCCAATAAGGAAAGGTAAAGAAGACAGCCTGGTCTACTGAGAGAGACAAGCTACAGTAAGACAAAAATAAACCACAAGCGAAAGTGACCCCATCTCTGCAAAGGTCTAAATTTACTCTCCACAAGTAGTAGCATCTACAAATGCTGGAGGAATTCACAATGGAGCACGCTGTGCAAGAGCAGCAGGAAATTCCATCAAGTAGTCTTCACGTTTTTCCCACAACTCTGGACCTACCACAAGTTCAAGGTTATGAACGTGGGCAGAGAGTAAGGAGATACGTGTTCTCGCTCTGATCCCATTGTTGGGAGAGCTTTGAAAACTCACAAGTCTTCTGGGCCTCGTTCTCCCCATCTGTGAAATGATTGCCTTGGATTGGAGACTCTAAGGTTCATTTCAGTGTCACAGTGGGGTAGAATTCAATTATCCAACTCATATTTGCCAATTACATTTTCTTTGACATTGTCAAACCAGCCCTTTTTATATTTCTTCAATACTCCTTTCAAAGTTCAGTTTCAACCCTTATTGTTAGTTAACACTTTCATAGATAAAATCACATACCATAATGATTTTCTCAAGACGTCACAAAAAAGCTTCCAATTAGCTTTATCAAAATTACAAAAGTTTCTGCACATTTAAATTTTGCTTTAAAAATGGAAAAGAAAACCTGAAAATATAGACATTAATATTAATGATGGTTATCCTGGGCATGACGAATACTGGCAATTTGTATGTTCTTCATTGTACACATCTAGATTTTCTAAAATTGTCACAGTTAAGGTGTATTTTATGTGTAATCAAGAAAAATAAACAGTACTTTTTAAAGGTCTGTTTTAAACAGTACCATAAATCATACTATCACTCAAATTCTCTCTTCTCAGAGCACTTGGTATTTTATATTTATCTGCACTATTATGACTAATGGCACTAGAAGGGTATTATTTGCAGTTACTTTTTGCATTCATTTATTTTTAAACAACTTTGTTGAGATACATTTTACATATTTTTATAATTTATCAATTTTAAATGCACAATTCAATTTTTGCTAAATTTACCAAATGATGCAACCATCACCAGAAATCAGTTTTAGAACATTTTACCTCCCCAACAGGATGCTTCATGACCATTTACAGTTAATACCTTTTCCCAACGCAGCCTCAAGCAGCCACCACTCTGTTTGCCTTTTCTGAACATTTCATAAATATGAAATCATACAATATGATGATGTTGTCTGGTTGCTTTCATTTCATATAATGCTTTTGAGGTTCATCCTTAACGTAATATATGACAATTGATTCCTTTTCATTTGTTAATAGTATTCCATTGTATAGATTTATGGCATTTTTTCTATCCATTCACCTTCCAGATGTTATTATAATTTTTATTAATATTCATTTTTAACAACATTTTTATTTCTACTATAGTGCTTTCCTTCTCCCTCCCTCAGTTTTCATTATTTATCAACTTTGTCACTCTAGAGTACAATGTCAAGCTACGTTTCTTTTTTCCAGGCTGTTGGAGAACTGAGGCTTCTTGCCAACAGGTAGAACTAACCTGCCAGTCACATAAATGAGCCTTCTGGAAAAGAGATCTTCCAGCCCTGGTTAATTTCCAAGTAATTCTTGACTATAACTTTATGAGATGCTCTGAGTAGAGTCACCCATGTAAGCAGCTCTAAAATTCCTGACCCACAGAAATCAGGTGAGATAATAAGTACTTGTTTCTTTAAGTCACTTAAGTTTGGATAATTAGTTATGCAGCAATAGATAAACACAGACACTAGGAAGTCTTATGTCTTCCAGAAATTAACAGAATCTTTGTTTTGCTTATATCTTCCTCCCTCCCTCCCCATCCACTTTCAGCTTTATAAATTTATTATTTTAATATTTCACTGCCTTTTTAATAGGTTAAGAGAAGGAGATGAGAATACTTCCACAATGTCCATTATCTTGAACCATACAGACCTCAGACTATTTTTGTTTAAATGATGCATACTTTCCTTAATGAAATCTCAACATCAACTGCTGGGAGAACCATTTTATCTACACTATAGTTGTTAGTCACCGTCTATCCTTTGTACCTACTGATGACCTACTTTCTTTCTTTTTTCTTTTTCCTCTTTATTTTACATTTAGAGGGTACATATTTAGGGTTTGTTTTTACCCAAATATGTTGCATGAGGCCTAAGTTTGGGGTATGAAGGATCACATCACCCAAGTACTGAGCACAGTAGCCATCCGTTAGTTTTTCAACCAGTGCCCGCTTTCCTCTCTTTCTCCCTCCCTTCTCTAGCAGTCCCCAGTGTCTATTGTTGCCATATTTATGTCTATGAATACCCAATGTTTAGCTCCTACTTATAAGTGAGTACATGTGGCATTCACTTTTCTGTTCCTGCATTAATTCACTTAGGATAATGGCTTTCAGCTGCGACCATGTTGCTACAAAGGACATGGTTTCATTCTTTTTATGGCTGCATAGTATTTCGTAATGTATATGTACCATATTTTCTTTATCTAATCCCCTTTTAATAGGCACCTAGATTGAGTCCATATATTTGCTATTATGAATAGTGCTGCAATGAACATGCAAATGCACATGTCTTTTGATAGAACAATTTGCTTTCTTTTAACAATCGACTTTCTTGAGGTAATAAGAAAATTTGTTAAAATTCCTGAAGAACTTGGAAAGGAACAACTATGTGGACATGAAAATCACCCGGGCAATTTATCTAAAATGCTAATTTTCATACCTACTCATAAAGTTTCTTATATGGGAAAGTTCTGGGGCATTTTTACAGCAATATCGTGGACAATGGAATAGACAGTCCAAAAACAGAACAAACTAACCACAGAACTTTAGCACATGGTGACAATGACATCTTAAATAATTAGGTTAAAGATGAACTTTTAATAAATGGTGATGGGCCAACAGGTTTACCAATTGAAAACAGATAAGACTAAATCCCTATCTCACACCATATAAGAATAAGACTACTATTAAATCAGGGATCTACTATAAAAAAACAGATTATACAAGTACTAGAAATAAGCATGTATAAATTCTTTTATAACTTGGTGATAACAAAAGTTTTTCTAATTATGACTAAAATATGGATGCAATAAAAATACCTCAGATGGTTCTGTTGCAGGTTATCCCCAGAGGTGATGCATAAAGATACCATAAATAAATGTAGCTGAGAAGTATATTTGTGTACCGTGTCTATTAGGCTTATGGTAAAAATTGAATTGAATTTTTATGATTTGTGTTGTGTACTGTATTTGTACAAACTTTTTTTAGTTCCTAAAAAGACAAGGCATCTCCTATTCATTATGTCACTCTTGACTAGACCACTTATTAAACATCTCCTTACCTTAGCCAGGTGGAACTCAAAACAGGGTTTGTCCAACATTTGTCTTGGTCAGATTTTGGTTCTTCTTTCCTTTGAGCACTTCCAATATATCTGACAAATTGTCTCCTTCTCCCACACCATAAATGGCTTGTTCTATAGTCAAGAGAAGCTTCTGAGGTCTTACAGAGATTAAAAATTTCTTACCTCCTCTGAGAAAATGTCAGCCTCCAACAAAACAAAACTTGTCACTTGAATTCACCAACCAGACAAGAAAAAAAATTACTCCTCCAATTCCAGTGAATACTTAGTAGAAGAAGAGAGGATCGCTTTTTACCTAAGTATTATTTTCAAAGCAGCGAATTGTACGGCTTCACATTTAATAATATAATTACAGTTTACAAATATACTTGTAAGACTTGCCAGAATTCACTTGGTGAACCAGCAACATCACCACTTAAGGTTTCCTTAAAGGAAAGGACATGTACTTAGAAGTGACTAGCGTTCCAAAATATTACAATCACCAGGGAATTGAATCCTGTATTTGTAAATGCCCTTTATGTGACAACCAACTGCTGAATTGCTGAATCAACTTGCTACTCTTTAGTAGCTTCAGTTTATTTATCATGCTTCCACTATGACTCTCTAGGAAAACCTCTTATCTTAGATAAAAAGACATTTGTCATTGTCCCATTGGTCATTGTGAAGGAGAAAGCCTCTCAGAGGTAGTAGAAGCTATAAAATAAGCAATTTTTTATGGTGTGAGGTTAAGGATACAACTTCTTTTTCTTTTTCCTTATGGATAGCTGATTGCCTCAGTGAATAATTCATTCCATTCTCACTGATATCCATTGACAGCTCTGTTATATATAGGACTTTATATGAATTCCTCCCTGTTCTCTTCATGTTTGTCTCTTTGTTTATCCTTGTACCATACCACTGTGTCTAAATCAAGTAGTTCTACAATAAATCTTGATATTTTAAAGGGTAAGTCCTCACCCCACCCCACTACACCCATCCACACACACTTTACTTACATTCTTTAGGAGTCTCTTGGCTATTCTTAACCCTTTGCTCTTCCATACAAAGTTTAGAAACAGCTTGTAAAGTTCTGCAAAATAGCTTGCTGTATTTTCATTGGAACAGTACAGGATCTGTAGATTATTTGGGGGAGACTTGATATCTTTAAAATATCAAAACTTCCCTTCCACAAACATAGTATATTCTCTACATAGTTTTTCTTTAATGTCTTTCAAAAAAGTGCGTACTTTTCTTCAAAAGGTTCCTCACTGAATTTAGATTTAATTCCAACTATCCTATATGATATCATCTATCATCCAGAATAGATAGTACAGATAGAATGATTGAGAGACAAAGAGATGTATACACATACATAGACAGAATTACTATGATAAAAGTCACCTTTTGAATTTTATGTTTTATTTTCTGTTGATATATAGAAATGTCAATTACTTTATATATTAATTTGGTGTCCAGCATCTTTGTTAAGCTCTTATTGATTCTAATCATTTTCCTATTGTTTCTTGTGGATTTTCCAGTAGACAATCATAGCATCTGTGGACAATGGTATATTTGGTTCTTCCTTTCCAATCTTTGCACCATTTATTTATTTTTCTTCTGTTGCCATATTCACAGTTGATTTTGCTTAGTGTCTGCCTAGTACATCTCCCATCCCCTTTTTTAAACTTCCTATGCTCTTAAATTGTAATTACGTAATATGGAGATAATATATTGCTGGGTTCTGTTTTCTATTCATATTTTTTTAGAGAATGTAGGTCTTGCTATGTTGCCCAGGTGAATGCCATGGCTCAAGCAATTTTCCCACCTCAACCTTCCAAATAGCTGGGACTACAGACATGTGTCAACATGCCCAGTTCAGACTATTATTTTTGAATTGGCTAAAACCATTTATTTAATTACTAGTGTATTTGGATTTATTACTACTATCTTATTTTGTGCTTTTATGTTTTCATTGTCCCCTTTCTTTTCTTACCTTCTTTACTATTAATTTTTCACCATTGGATTTTTTCCCCTATTACTTTTTCTCTTTAAGGATTGCCCCAAATACTGAATGAGGAAATTTAATTCAATATAATATAGTTAATCAACATATTTATCCATGAGACCAAAACAGTGCCTTAGAATTATTTGCCACTTATTTCTCTTTTCATGTTTCTTATTCACCATTTTAGCTTCATCTTATTTTTCTAACCTGTAAGTTATTTATTTATGTAGTAAATGCTTATTTAGATAAACACGTACCATATTTTTGGCGCGCCGCTGTTTGCATCAAAAGAGCTTCTGTTTGAGATTTTTACTTTTCCTGAAATGCATACTTTAGACATTTAATTGAAATGTATAAGTCACATACTTTTACGTTGACTCTTTAGAAATTTAATTGAAATGTATAAGTCACATACTTTTACGTTGACTCTTTAATTTAATTGAAATGTATAAGTCACATACTTTTACGTTGACTCTTTAGAAATTTAATTGAAATGTATAAGTCACATACTTTTACGTTGACTCTTTAGAAATTTAATTGAAATGTATAAGTCACATACTTTTACGTTGACTCTTTCTTTGTCCTACACAGACGGGCTTATAGGATGTTCCGTTTGAGACTGGCAGTCATTTCCTCTCAGAAAGGTCTATGGTTTTCCGTTTCGTATTGCGGCTGTCGAAAGTCAGTTTGTAACCTTATTTGTGGCATTTGTAGGTAGTTTCACCTTTTTCCTTGGCTGCTTTCAAAATAATTTTCTCGTCTCTGGTCTTGCAGTTTTATAATAATGTGTCTAAGTATAGGTTGCCTTCTATTTATTCTGCGTGAGATTCATTGGGCTTTTGTGAAACTGATAATTCATGCCTTATGTCGCTTCTGGAAAATAGTCATTATCTCTTCAAATATTGCTTTTCTTCCATTATTCCTGTTTTATTATTTTAGAAATCCATTTATAAGCATATTAGATATTTTCCTTATTTAATCCTTTTCTTCTATCTTTTGTATATTTTCTATCATTTTATCTGTGTCACTTATTCATATTTATATTCTAGTTTATTTTTTCTACAAAACATGATACTGTTTAGCATTTCATTAAGTTTACAGTTTCAATTATTATATATTTCAGTTGAATTCAGTGAAAAATTTTGCTTGTTCTCATTCTTATCCTTATGATCCTCTGGCCTCCCTGATGGTAGTTTTTTCTCTCATCCATTTGGTGATTTTTGGTGTTATATTCATGCTCCTAGGAACTTTGTAATGGGAAATATTTATCGGATGGATCTGATAAAATGTCATTGTTCCAGAGAATATTTCAGTTTGCTAACACCAGATACTTGGGAGAAATGCCAATCTGAGATCATCATAAATTTTAGATTTTTTACATTTTTTGAGTAACTATTGCATGAGTATTTTCCAAAACTGACATAAGACACCAAAAAACAGAGTCAATAAGCTCGGAGAACATCAAGCAAGATAAATACCAACATACACACACTCACCCACCGATACACAAACACAATGCTAGGGAAATCATATTCAAACTGCTGAGAATTACATATAAAGAGAAAATATTAAAGGCAGCCAGAGGAAAAAGACACATTGTCTGCAGTAGAACAAAGATTTCTCATCAGAAACCATGCAAGCAAGAAGTCAAGGGAGTGGCATCTGGAAAGTACTGAAACAAAAATCCTGATCTGATTAGAATTCCAAATCCAGAAAAAAATACCTTTCAAAAGTGAAGAAGGAAGAAAAACTTTCTTAGATAAAAACTAAAAGAATTCACTGTTATCAGAAATACTCTACGAGAAATATTAGAGGAAGTAATATAACTGTTAAAATAGCTCTAAACAAAGAAAGAAAAAGTACTTGAAATGAAATAAATGAAGGTAAAATAATTTTTTCTTGTTTGTAATTGCTATATGAGAAAACTCATGCAAAAATAGTTACAATTTATGTACATTTATAGCATATGTAAAAGTAAAACATATGGCAATATTAGCATGTCTTCATTTCTTCATAAGAAAGATGAATTGGGAATATAGTGTTCTTCATACTACATATGAAGTGGTATAATATTGCTTGAAGGTTGGCTCAGATTAATTAAATGTATGTTGTTAACCTCAGGGCAATCACAAAAAAAAGTAACAGGAGATGTAAATAACAAGTCAATAGAGGATATAAAATGAAATGATAAAAATACTTAAAGAAAAAAGGAAACTAAAAAACAGCATATGGAAAAATAGAAACAAGAAGATAGTAGATTGTAATACAATCATATTGGTAATCACTTTGAGTGTGGATGATCTAAACTCCCAGCCAAAAGACAGACATTGTCAGACTGAGTATAAAAGCAAAATTCAACTTTACTTTGCTTCCAAGAAAGAATGGGCCCCTCATGATTAAAGATGACAGGGAAGCCGGGCGCGGTGGCTCAAGCCTGTAATCCCAGCACTTTGGGAGGCCGAGACAGAGGGATCACGAGGTCAGGAGATCGAGACCATCCTGGCGAACACGGTGAAACCCCGTCTCTACTAAAAAATGCAAAAAACTAGCCAACTAGCCGGGCGAGGTGGTGGGCGCCTGGAGTCCCAGCTACTCGGGAGGCTGAGGCAGGAGAATGGCGTGAACCCGGGAGGCGGAGCTTGCAGTGAGCTGAGATCCGGCCACTGCACTCCAGCCTGGGCGACAGAGCGAAAAAAAAAAAAAAAAAAAAAAAAATGGCAGGGAAATCAGATGGTGTCAGATGGTGTCATATAAGAAGCTGATTACTGACCCAAGCCTTTGGTATTTCGTCCTAGCTTCTCCAGATCTATGTGTTCCACCCAAATTGTGTAGGTAACAAGACAAAAGAAATCCCCTAAGGGGATTTTATCAAAAACTAAAAACAGTTAAGAAATTACTTTGACTCACATACTTTCCCTCTTCCATCATTAACCTACAATTCAGTAGGATATTACTAGGCATTTATTTCATTTCCTTTCAACAGAACTTATGTCAAAGTTTATAAATGGTTTATGTAAGATCTTTAAAAAAAAAACTTTTGGTACAGACTCCTAAACCTTAAGGAATAGTCTATGAATAGCTGGCATAAGAGAAGTAAATTAGTGAAGACTTACAAACCCCATGTGAAAGAGTCACAGACAGACACCTGATCAATTATGTCACATAAAATTAAAGAATTATCCTTTCAGTGGAATATAATCACAGTGATGTTTTTATAAATGAAGAAGATGGGTTCCACATTTCTTTGTCAGAAATAATAACTAGAGGTAGAAACCCTAAAATCCCATTATGAGACTTGAGTTAAGGGGAATTATGGATAGAAATTATTAGGTACAAACTGAAGTAGCATCAAATGTTTCAGTCAACTTAAAACTACCTGTGTGAGTTCAAGGGTGGGGAAGTGAGGACCAAGATACTGAAGCTTCTGAGAGCTGAAAAAGGGGGCTAAATTGTGTTCAGGAAGAAAAATAATTAGAAAAAATAATTGCAAACACTTATGATATACTATTCAGTTACACTGACTTATTTAAGAAAAGAAAAAAAAAAGTCTTGAAGGAATGACTTTTGATTGATCCCCAGGGTAGCCTTACATCTTTATATTTCTCATGCTTTATCTTAATAATTTACTTAGTTGCTCATTTCCCCTGCTAGGCTGTGAGAGCTATCTGAGAAGAGCTATATCATTCATATTTCCCCAGTGTATCCTCTGACTTTGTTAAATGAATGAGAACATTTGCAGGATAGGAAAGACATGTCATATGTATTCTGCCTTCCTCATTATCCACAAGTCACTCTAAAATAATTACATAAGAGTAATCATCAAGGTCACCTAAGTAAAACTTGTATGAGACACTCTTTGCTTCAAATAACCCTCAAAAAACACTCAGCCTCAAGTTCTTCATTCTATGACTAAAATTCTGTAAACAAACAAAAAGAAAGAAAAACTAAAACTTCAAGCACTGTTGTATTTTGGTAGATAATTAGCCAATCAACCACTGAAGATAAAGAACATCTCTCTCTATTAGTCAGCTTTCTGTTGTAATTATGCTGCATAACAAATAACCCGATGAACTCAGTGGTTCCTAACAAACCTTTCTTTTGTTTCACTTTAATGTCTGTAGGGTGGCAGGGGTTAATCTGATGTCATCTCAGATTCACTGTGTTTAGCTTTGGCTGCCAGCTGAGTTTAAGTTTTTACCTCATGGTTAACCAGCATATAAACAGGACGGGTTCTCTTCAGGGAGGATGAAAGAAGTGGAAGAGGTCAAGACAAATATTGTAAGCACATTTTTACCCTAGGCTTACATCATATTGACTCCCACTCCTTTAGTAAAAACAAGTCACGTGGCCAAGCCCTGTAACAATGGAGCGGAGAAATACACTCCAGATATTCTAGGGGGAAATAGTACAATGTCCCATGACATAGGGACGGAGCATGTAATTCCATAACAGACAGGTAGTGAAGATTGAGAACAATACTCAGCATATTACTCAGAACTTTCCTGTCTTTACAAGAGAAAAAAGAGAATAAAATGCCACGGTATATCTAAGGATAGTTAGAAATGTGCAAAGCTGCACATTTTGAAGAAATAGTTCACAGACACCACATTTTAACCTAAGATAGACTCTACTTTCTTTCCCCAGGATAAATACAAGTCATGTATGCCCTAAAGCCCTTCTTCCAGTTCCTTAGACATAACATGCTTTTGGACGGGTTAAGACTACCCTTTGCTAGAAACATTCCTACCTTTACTCTTTCCTAGCTAATTCCTTGTTTCTGCTGAAATATTAACTTTTCCCACCATCTCCATCTTAAGTAAGAACACCATTATAATCTTTTACTGGAGTTTTATTCTGCTATATGGTGCTCATCTCAATTTGCAAGTGTGTGATTTTGTTTTAATGCCTTCCCTCACTGTGAGCCACATGAAGGCTGGACCACAACCATGTTTCCACCACTGCAGCAAACATTAACCTTAGAAGAGGATAGACAATAAATAAATATTTGTTGAGTCAGTAAATGGACAATTTATTTTCCAATGGCAATTTTTGTTGCCAAGTTAAATTTGAATTTCAATCACACATGCTAAAGCAAACATCTTCCCTGAACTAAAAGGACAGCCACATATTGTCAAACATGCTGGCTTAGAAATCCTTTAGCACTGTACTGTCCAACATGGTAGCCACTGGTCATGAGAGGCTATTTAAATTTGCATTTAAGTTAAATGTAAAATCCAATTTTTCAGTTGCACTAGACACATTTCCAGTGCTCAAAAGTCACATAGGACTAGTGGAGATCATATTTGACAACATTAAGAACTTTACAGAAAGTTCTTTTGGACAGTTATCCCATTCTGTTGGAATGCTTTGGAGGAATCATTCAAATATACAATCAAATTCTCTTCTTTTAAGGTATTCTAAAATAGTGTGAAGCTTCCCAAAACATCTTATTTGTAAAAATCTGTTTATAAACCTTGAGGCTCTGATTCATCATATTTGAAGCACTCTTGCCTGGCACACAACTCCTTAAGTATTTGTAATTAAACCAAATAATTTTACATTTCCAAAAAGTATTTTCCAATAATGTTGACAAAAAGGATGTTCTAGTTTACTAAGTCTAACTCATCATCTGCCATTACTAAAATCAGCTCAGCCAGGTTTGCAAACTCCACAAAGTTATCATTCTCTCTCCTTTTTTGCCCATTATTAGGATGGGGCAAAAGGAATTGCGGTTTTTGCATTGTTGAAATTTGCTGTTTGATATTGGAATTATTTTTAAAATGTGGTTATGTTATACATCATTTTAATGAGCATTTCTCACTTTTTTTTGATAATGACATTACTTGCTTTTTGCTTTATGTTTGTTTTAGACTATGGAAATTATGTTTAAGACAAAAAGCAAATTTGAGCGATTTTTTTATTCAAGTTCAAAAGGGTCATAAGGCAGAGGAGACAACTTATGACACCAACAGCACATTGGTTGGAAACTGCTGACAAATGTATAGTGCAGTGGTGGTTCAAAAGGTTTTCCAAAGAAGAGAGCCTTGAAGATGAGGAGCATAGTGGCCAGCCATCAGAAATTGACAAGGACCAATTGAGAGCAATCATCAAAGCTGATCCTTTTACAACTACACGAGAAGTTGCCGAAGAACTCAGCGTCACCCATCCTATGGTCATTCAACATTTGAAGTAAATTGGAAAGGTGAAAAAGCTTGATAAGTGGGTGCCTCATGAGCTAAGCGAAATTCAAAAAAACAATGTTGTTTTGAAGTGTCGTCTTCTCTTACTCTATGCAACAACAATGAACCATTTCTTTGTCTTTTTCTTTTTCTTTTTTTTTTTTGAGACAGAGTCTCGCTCTGTTGCCCAGGCTGGAGTGCAGTGGCGTGATCTCAGCTCACTGCAACCTCTGCTTCCCGGGTTCAAGCAATTCTCCTGCCTCAGCCTCCTGAGTAGCTGGGATTACAGGTTCCCACTACCACACCCGGCTAATTTTCATATTTTTAGTAGAGACAGGGTTTCACCATGTTGACCAGGCTGGTCTGGAACTCCTGATCTCAGGTGATCCACCCGCCTTGACCTCCCAAAGTGCTGGGATTACAGACGTGAGCCACCGTGCCTAGTCTCATTAATCATTTCTTAGTAGGAATTGTGACACATGATGAAAAGTGGATTTTATAGGACAACCCGCAACAACCAGCTCAGTGGTTGGACCTAGAAAAAGCTCCAAAGCACTTCCCAAAGCCAAACTCGCACTAAGAAAAGGTCATGGCCACTGTTTGATAGCCTGCTGCCAGTATGATCTGCTACAGCTTTCTGAATCCTGGTGAAACCATTACATCTGAAAAGTTATGCTCAGCAAATTAATGAGATGCACCCAAAACTGCAAGGCCTGCAGCCGGCATTGATCAACAGGAAAGGCCCAGTTCTTCACAACAATGCCCAGCTGCATATTGCACAACAAATCCTTCAAAAGTTGAACGAATTGGGCTGCAAAGTTTTGCCTCATCCACCATATTCACGTGACCTTTTGCCAACCAACTACCAGTTCTTCAAGCATCTCAACAACTTTTCGCAGGGAAAACGCATCCACAACCAGCAAAATGCAGGAAATGCTTTCCAAGAGTTCAAATCCTGAGGCACAGATATTTACGCTACAGGAGTAAACAAACTTATTTATCATTGGCAAAAATGTGTTGATTGTAATAGTTCCTATTTTGATTAATAACAATGTGTTTGAGCCTGCTTATAATGATTTAAAATTCACAGTCCAAAACTGCGATTACTTTTGCACCAACTTGGCCTTAACTCAGACGTGTCAACTATTATCTCCTTACTTCTCTCTGTGTGTCTCTTTTTCTTCATATATGCCATGGTGTCTACAGGTGAGGCTCTTTTAAGCTCTTATTTGGATGATTTGCAATTGATATTACTTCTAGACACTCCCTTGCCAGTCCATTCTATAATCAGCTGTCAATTAAATAGGACCCTACCACATCACTTTCTTGCTCAAGTAACGTTCAAAGATACTTATTAGCCAGCATTTAAGACTCTTGACATTCTGTTCTCAACTTACCTTCCTAATAATCCTAATAATATTACCCCACTCCTAACTTCTGCAGCCAGATTCATATACTCACTCTCTCCCAAGCACACCAAGGCCATTTCAGCCTCAGCACATTTGGTCTCACCAGTTCTCTCAGTGATTGTTCCTTTTCTTCCTCTATAACTTCCTCAAATGTCTCTCTCATTGCCTCTTCTTTTTAATAACTTTTGAAACTGTGCTTATTTATATTGTTCTTTTGGGTCTGAATCATATACTCTTCCTGTCATCTGTTACATTATATCATCATCATAAATATTAGTATCATCATAAATGGGTTTTTTTGCTTAAATAGCAATATGTTAACATATCTTTTTCTCTCTTGACGTAAATAAGCTCTTAAGAGTAGATATTTTGTATTACTTCCTTTATCACCCCACACAAGTTAGGACAACATAGTACTACAGAGACAGAGAGAAATGGAGAGAGGGAGAAGGGGAGGGAGAGAGAGAGGAAGGATGGGGAGAGAGAGACAGAGGGAAAGAGAAAGGAAGAGAAGAGAGAGAAAGGGAGAGGAAATTGTGGAAGAAGAGGCAGAGAGAAAGAGAAGGGAGTGGGAGAGAAGGAGGAGGAGAGAGAGTCAGGGAAAGAGAGAGAGAGAAAGGAGAGAGAAAAGGGGGAGAGAGAGAGAAGGGGGAAAGACTGGAGATGGGGGTAGAGAAAAAAAGGGGAGAGAGGAAGGGAGTGGGGAGAGGAAAATAGAGGAGGGAGAGAAAGAGGGGTGTGTGTGTGTGTATATATATATATACACACACACATAGATATATACACGTGTACATACATATATTTAAGAAGTGTATATATGCGTTATGTGTACATATTATATATACATATGAGTGCGTGTGTGTGCATATAAATCCACAGTTCATGAATGAGCAAATGAAAAAGCCCTGCTTCATTCTCACAGGTTTGCCTTGACTTCTTAGCATGTGTCTTTAATTTTTCTGGTAAACATTCTGGATATCATATAGGAAAATCACATGTCATGCCAGAAACCACTTAACAATGTGGGCTCAAAACCGCCATGCCAAGGCAATTACTTCCTTCAAAATGTCATCTTTGGTCTCTTCCTTTTTATCCTTGCTACTTTATTCACAGAACTACCACTCTCTCCTCATTTAAAAAAAATAAAACCTTAAAATCCAAGCCCTGTGGTCTGAAACCTATTTTATAAGAAATCTATTTCTTTTGGCAATCAGAGATTGAGAAACAGTACAAAAATTAGTAAGAGACTATATCGGTCTTCAACTGTACATATATGGTAAAAAAGAAAAACTGAAGCTCTGTGTTCACTTAATTCAAACAGAAGCTTTTACTTTAATATATTGTGCAGCTTAAAGAAAGAGATGACATCAAAACATATGAAATCATGTTAGGGTTACCCTTGGGCATCAATTAATGCCTTCTGTCACGATGTGACATACCTCTTCTAAACTTTTCATTCTTAAGTCCTTTGGAGAAAAAACACTACTGTCAATTCTCAAGCATTTATATTGAAAAAACAAAAAACAAAATTTGAATAACCCCAAGTAATAAATAAGCAACAATTATTTAAATGTGATAGGAAAATATTTTAATATGTGTGTACCAAGCTTTTCAGGAATTCTATGTCAGATAAAACCCTGACATCAGATCATGAAGACCTCAACAAGTTTAGAGGTTGTCCAAAATCTTTCTTTTCTTTTCTTTCTCTTTTTTTTTTTTTCTTTTTTCTTGAGACAGAGTCTTGTTCTGTCACCCAGACTGGAGTGCAGTGGCGCACGATCTCACTGCAACCTCGACCTCCTGGGTTCAAGTGATTCTCCTACCTCGGCCTCTCATGTAGCTGGGATTACAGGCACATGCCACCATGCCCAACTAATTTTTGTATTTTTAGTAGAGACAGAGTTTCGCCCTGTGGGCCAGACTGGTCTTGAACTCCTGACCTCAGGTGATCCACCCACCTCAACCTCCCAAGTGCTGGGATTATGGGTGTGAGCCACTGCACCTGGCCCAAAATTTTTCATACTTGCCATTTCTTTCCCTTTTTCCACTTTCCTCTCCCACCCTCACTGGAAATAATGTTATAAAAGATTTGTCTTCTCTCAAATCTCTCTTGCTTAAAAGAAAGTGATAACAGTCAAGCATTTAAGTTTCAAAGGTCTTTTCTGAATGCAAAACAAGTAAATATTTGAGAAGTCAACAGTATTACAATTGTTGACATAGGTGCAATCATCTGTGGAGCCCTCCTCTGCAACCCTCCCTGCCCTCTCCTTGTCATTTTTATCCTGAATTTTAGTTCCACCTTTAAAAACAATCAGTGCCAACTTTTCATGCAGTTAGTAATATTTAACAATACAGCCAGACACGGTGGCTCACGCCTGTAATGCCAGCACTTTGGGAGGCCGAGGCAGGAGGATCACCTGAGGTCAGGAGTTCGAGACCAGCCTGCCAACATGGCGAAACCCTGTCTCTCCTGAAAATACAAAAAATTAGCCAGGCGTGCTAGCCAGTGCCTGTAATCCCAATTATTCAGGAGGCTGAGGCAGGAGAATTGCTTGAATCCAAAAGGTGGAAGTTGCAGTGAGTTGAGATCGTGCCACTGCACTCTAGCCTGGGCGACAAGAGCAAGAATCTGTCCAAAAAAAAAAAAAATCCATAAACAAAAACTTCTAAAAATAATATTTACCCATACAATTTATGAATTTGCTTATTCACAGTTGCTTCTTTAAAAAGTCATCTTCTTAGATGGTATCTTCATTGAAGGGTGTGCGTGGTACACTTTCTTAGTTTTCACACATTTGATGCTCACTTTCAAATGGTAGTTTAGCTGGTACCGAATTCCTAGAGAGTAACTTTAATGAGGGAACATTCTTGGCAAACTCTCTTGGGTTGTTGCACATCTGAAAATGTGCTCACTTCATACTCACTTTTAAATGACAGTTTAGTTCAATATAGAATTCTAGTTTTGTGTTCTTTGCATTTTGACAATACTATTACTTCGTTGTTAAGCATCTGGTTTTGAAGCTGAGATGTCAGCCATCAGCCTAATTGTCATTTCACTGTAGTTAATCTGACTTTTTTTCCTCTCTGGTAACTTTTCAAGTTTTCCACATATCCCTGATGCTCAGCAACTTCAATTAATCCTTCTGAATTTATTTGATGTAATTTTCTCAATACTTCATGTGCACTTCCAGTCTGAAAACTCATGTCTTTCTGGCATTATTGAAAGAATCAGTAATAATTCATTTTATTTTTTTTTAACCATTCCTCTTTCCTCTCCTTACAAAAAAATTACATATATTTAGGGGTCTTTCAATTTATTGTTCATTACCCTAATTTCTCTTCCAACATTTTATTCTCTTGACCCAGTCTATGCAGCATTATGGGTGAATTCCTCAGTAACATCATTCAATTCACAAATTCTACTTTTACTGTGAATAACCAGTTAGAGTATTTTTTAATTTAAATAACTACACATTTATTTCATATCCAGGATTTCTAACATATTTTTTCTGTACTTATCTGCCTTAATACACAGCTGACTGCTTTTGTTTTATAACTTTTGTTACTTTGTTTAAACTTATTTGTTATGAAGTCAATTTTCATCTTATCAGGAGTTAATCTGAGTTCTGATTGCTGACCTTGTTGGCTGTGTCTCTCTTGGCACTGGTTACTCTAGTGTGCTTCAGCATTTTAGTTTTCAGGTTTATTTTGAAGGTTGGCAGAGGTTAGGATTACTGGTCATCCCGATTTGCCCAGGACTAACAGTGTTCCTGGAGCATAGAATTCCCCCTGGTAAAACTGGAAAAGCCCCAGGCAATCTAACAAGAGTTGGTGTTCTTAGAGGATGCTTGCTTCCTTCTCTCTGGCTAATGGTTTTTAATTTGCCTCCCTCCAGTCTTCTGTAAGAAGGACTGATACATCTAGAACTAAACCTTCTATTGGCAGTGGAAGGCTCTTATCCCACAAAACAATACATTTTCTGAACCAGCAAAAGACTTAGTCCAGTCCTGGTTGCAAGGCTGTCTCTCCAACCCTGAGCTTTAAGCATTGATCCCGTCTCTTCTGAGCCTTTTTCATGACAGAGGAATGCCAATGCCACCTGCAATTTTATGTAAGGAAGCTAACTCAGTCCCCAAACATAAGTTGGTACTATAACCACTCACCCTCCAGAGCCAAACTCCTGACTATCCATGCTTATTTCCAGACCAAGAGCACAGTGGGCCTGTAGCTTCAGGCAGGCTCACCTTACTACTGATTCCCTGCTCTGTTTCTATCTCTCAGTGTACCCACATCTTTTAAATAGTTAAGAATTATTGTCTATTATATCTTTGTTTGCAAAAAAAAGTGTAGAGTTAAAGGTAGTTAAAGTTGAGTTTCACGAAGCCATTTTCTCCAAAAACCTCTGTCATAAAAGTCAGACATTTAAACACTGTGCCACTTGAAAGCCTTGTAGAGTCTTTCGAATCCCTGTAAGGCCACTGATTCCTCTCAGTATTATCGCTGCTCATTCTTATCATGCAACACCATTTAATGTGCAAAAGGAATTTCTCAACTCTTGGAAGTTTAAATATTCATCAACTTCAAGTAGCACAAATACAGCTGAGAATCAGGAATTGAGAAAGAACACTTGGCAAAAAATGAAAACAGGTGTCTCAAAGTTTACAGAAGAAATTATAGGCCTATTATCCACAGGGAAGTTTATAATTCATCAGCATGTGCGGCCCTTGGGGATGGAGGCTTTATTCATCTTTAGATCCTGAGCACTTAGCATCGTACCTGTCACATATTAGGCACTCAACACGTTTGGAGTGAAGTTGTTTGAACTAGAAGGAGAGCACTTTGGGCCTTTATTCAGAGGCTAATCACTTTTACTTTATAAATATTTGTGACTTGTTTGACAGTACATCAGAAGACAAATAAAAGCAAGAAAACAGAATAAAACTTTAAAGGCATATGCGGGATTCAAACAGACTAGCTCAAACAGACATTTATTTGTTAATAGATCCCGAGAGCATCACTATTATGACACAACATAAAAACTAAAAGGTATAACGATTCTCTTGATACAGGAAGAAGAGATTGAATTACATAAGTATAAGTATGTTTTGCTTAAAAAGACAAAGTAATAAAACATATATTTTGGAATGATTTCCATATATAATGGGTAAATTTTTTAAAGAGGTGTTTATGCCTGAAGGTATTAAACCCTGAATTGCTTGGAATACCCGAATGTTAGGAACAATGCCCTCTTTGAACGTGGTGGAAACAGTTAGAATCTTTCTGCATCATAAGATCTCAGTTGCCCACCATTATGATGGAATGGCAACTTCCAGAAAAGCATTTTTCCCCCAATAATAAGATTTTAACTCCTTCAAGCAAACCACCATGTTACCCTTGGTGGTATTTGAGCTGTAAAAATAACTTTTTGGTCCCCAACACCTCCCTCAGAAATACAGGTTTGCCTTAAGAATTGCAGAGGTAGAGGAGGCTTTTGACCTCTGCAAGTTATTGGTCTCATTTTCCACCATGGATTTCCTCTGGGTTGCTTGCCTATTGCATATCTCTTTCCATTTCCGAGTCTCCCACTGGCTGCTTGCCTCTGTGGCTGCCACCACTTACATCCTGCCCACTCTTTTTCCTATTCCTTACTGATTGCCCTAGGAACCCTAATTTAATGAGGCACCCTATGTGACATCAGTAGGCTTACAACAAATTATGATAATTCTCATTTTATGGATGAAGAAACAGAACTTTGGAGGTCAGTTACAAGCCCATCTAGATAGAAAGTTACAGAGTGCACGAGAATTTATTCCAAGCCTAAATGATTCCAAGAACACCAGGAGTCTTTGCCTCAACCTAACATTACTTCCATCACTTCACTCTGCCTCCCTGGAAGTAACCAGGAGGGTGTTCACTGTGGGCTGCCAAGGGGAACAGCAAGCATGAACCGAATGGGAGAAGGGATGGCAAGAAGGACAGATAACCACAGGTAGATGAGCTTTGATTTTCAAGTAAAAATGACTTTAATCACAAATATCTATACCTTTGTAAACTGTCTAATACATAAGATGATTTAGTTTTTTATGCAAGAAGTCTGGACCACCCTCAACACTTCTCTAGAAATTAGATTTTGTAGTCTGTGGGCCCAAAGAGGACCTCAGCTGAAGGAAAAAAAAATATAGTGAAAATGTTTTCTGAAGGATCAGTTCTGTTTCAAGGTGTAACAAACAGACATTCCAGGAAGGTAAAATGATGACATCAGCTGGTCTTTTGCAATCTCCCGTAGAATTCTTTCCAACACTGTAACAGCTATGTGTAGTCTTCTCTACATTCTTCAAAAAAAATTCTTTTTGAAAGGTACCTTTCACAGTTTACATTTCATAACCATGAAATATGACCTTTGAGTCACTGTATAATCTTAAACTTTTGATAAATTTTTATCATATTTGTGCTTATAAATGGTTGTTAAACATGAATGAAGCTCACATGAGTAAATAAATATACTTTTTGTTAAGTACTCATTTCATAAAATTGTAGTAAATTGGTCCAAAGATCTCTTCTTCAAATCAGTAAGGAAAAGAAACAACCAAAGGTGAAGGATTCCAGGACAGCTCACAGAAGGAGAAATCCAAATGACCAATACAAATATGAAGATTTTTCAGCCTCACCAGAAATCAGTGAAATAACAAAACACAAATGAAAACAATGGTAAGATATGACTTTATACTCATCAAATTAACCAACTTTGAAAGCCAAAAGTCTGAAAGTACCAATTGTTGGTAAAAATAAGGTAAAATTAGACTTTTATACAATGGACATGGGGTGCAAATTTGTTCAATTACTTGAAAGAGTAATTTGACAATACCTAGTACATTTGAAGATGCTCCTACCAGTCAATCTATCAATCTGGGTTTATACCCTGAAAAAAATTCCTCATATGTATTCACAAAGAAATTTGTAAAGGACGTTTCTTACAAAATTTTCATTATAGTAAAAATTATGGAAACAACTTACATATCACAGACAAAGAGGTTAAGTCATTGTGGGTTATTCATAAATGGAATGTCATATAGCAGCTAAAATGGATGAACTAGATGTATATGTACCAACACAGATACATATCAAAAACTTTATAATGAATGAAAACCGTGTGTTGTAGATGATAACATCTACGCACATTTGAAACATGTAAGATAATGTTATAAATTATTTGTGGATTCATATATTTGTAAGAAAAACTAGAAAAGAATGAATGAGAATGGAGACCAATTTCAGGAGGGAAGAGAAGAAAGGAATAGGATGAATGTGGTGCAGTATCCACAGTATTTTATTATTTAAAAATAAAAAGATCTGAAACAAGAAAGAGATCTGACACGAACATGTCAAAACTTACTTATGAAATCAGGGTAATAAGTACATTATGTGGCCTATATTATTTTCTATATTTTTCTAGAGGTCTGAAACATTTCATAATTTATAATTTATAATTTAAGCAACATATACATATTGCATGTATGTATAATTAAAATTATAATATATAAAAAGAAACGTGCACAAAAAAACAAACCAAAATATTGACCATAGTGATATCAGTGAAGCACCAAAGCAGTTGGTGAATCTTTCTCCTATTTCCTTTGCTGTCCAAATAGTGTTTACTGTGCATATATTACTTTTACATTTTAAGAATGTATGAATTTAACTATAAAATTTGATTTGCATGTTTCCTTATCTTTTAATAGGAGTTTTGTCTTTTAAGAGATAAAGTAAATGACTCATACTTCTTTTAAGATGCACATTACTAATGAATGCCTTTAAATTTAGCATTGTAAATATTGAATTCAGTAGTTACCATTACTTAAATGAGTCAGTGTTTATACAGTTAAGCCAGTGCTTCTAAAATAGTTTTAGCTGCTGTTTTTTGTTGTTGTTTTTTTTTAATGCTACTGCAAGTTTTGGTCATCGTAAATTCTTTTTTCAAGTAATTGCATTGTACCAAGTTTGTCTGTAAGTAATATCCAACTGAAAGCTGTATCAGTGTGATGGAAAATCCCCCATACTGGTGAGTAGGCAGCTAAAACAAATATATTTTATAAAGTTATATTAAATGGTTCTACCTTTTTAAAGGTTAACAAGCACCCTGATACATATTTACAATGTCAGAACCAGGAGGGAACATAGAAACTAGCTCATTTAACCGCACAATCAAGTAGAACTGACATGCAAAGAGATTAAGTGGTTAATGTCATTCAGCTTATGAGGGACAGAGGCACCACCACAGCCCAGGTGATTCTCCTTCACATGGGATGCCCTGTGTAAACCACCAAATTGCTGGGAAGACTTCTAACATCCATGTAGAGTTCTACACTATAATGCTTAAAAAGCATTCAGCTGTATCATGGTCTGAAAGCCCAAAGAAAATAGAATGAGAGAAGAAAGCAAGTTAAATCTTTAAACTGAGATTTAGTCTTTCAAAATCTCAACTATCTGAGTTAGTGCTTTTAAGTGATTCTTATAGAGTAGAAATACCTTTCCCAACACAAGAAGTACACAGTCCCACTGTTCCCCATCCTTCCAAATTTCTACCTATATGTTCATCCACATGTGAGATTCCATCCCCTTTTCTCTCTCCCTCTTTCTCTTCCTTCCTTTGTTCCTACATACAATGAATATCCCTTGGTTGCCTACTATTATTTAGGCACACGATGATGGCCCATGTGGCTCTAGAACTCTGGGGTCCAATATGGTAGCAACTAGCCACATGTGGGGCTATTTAAATGTAAAATTAAAATTAAAATTTTAGTCTTTAATCGCACTAGCCACATTTCAAGTACTCAATAGCCACATTGCAAATGCAGAAAATTTCCATTGTCACAGAAAGTTCTGTTGGAAGCATTTATCTAGAAGGGGAAGATAGGAAATTAGGCAATCACAATGCAAGTTGTTGTATAATGCTATAGGAACTGCTGGAGCACTAGAAAAAGTTATTCCAGATGATGATAAGTGTCAGGTAATAAACACAAATGTTGCTTCCATCAACTCCATCTGTATTAGAATTTCTGACTGTCTCTCTGATCTTCTGTATTTACTTTGCCTCTTCTTATCCTTCCCCTTCCTTCTTATCCTGGCTGGTGGGAGCAGTAGGCCTCACATCCCCAAAGATAATTAAAATAAAATGCCACCTTCTCAATCTATTCCTCAAGTTTGTTCTCAGTGACTAAATCTGCCAGCTTAATACTTGCCCATTCAAAACAAGATACTTCCAGCAAAGGTTCTGCAGGAAGCTTTTTGTCCTGGGCATGACCTCATGGTCTCTGACGCCAAATGACCAGGGCAGGCCTGAAAAGGGGGAAGTTTATTAAGTTCCCAAAAGGGATGCCTGCTTTGAGATCCTGTAACAACACAACAATCTTTTCTGTTTGTCTACACAGGCAATCAACTAATTATGAGATCTGTTTACTCGCTGGTTTTAAATATTCTAATCATCCCCTAAATGGCCTCAGAGCCAAGAGTTAACTCAAACACAGGTGCAGAAGAGCTAACACAAAGAAAGAGAAATAATATACAAGATCAAGTGAGAAATCAGACCCTCTATGGTTTACTTACATAATGGCTGTTGTCATGTCCGTAATGGACACACCAGAGGTAAACATGTGACTACAGAAAATCCTGGCTCAGTCAGATTGGGTTTGGGGAAGCCAAATGGATAGGGAAAGTACATTCAAAGAATTTTTTTAAAAGCAAGATTTCTAGTACATCCATTTATGAGCAGGTAAATAAGGATTGACAGGTCTTTGGGAGTATATTTGCTTTAAGAAAAAAAAAAAAAGGATAATGGTTATTTAACTACCAAAGCAATTACTTGCAGGTAAAATCCTTCAGAGTGCTTTCATATTTTTAGATCAAGAAGATTTAGTGATACAATCCCACCCAAAGCAATTTTATTCATGCTACACAATTACATAGCAAATCTTTTTCTGTTTTAACAGAGCAAAGTTTAGCTTAATGCTGGGTTCTTTATGAAGGATCACAAATTCAGGATGATTTTGATTGTTGGAGGAATCGTTGTTAATATAAAGATAATCTTCTTCAAGAGAACTATTACCTGTATATTACTTTGCCCCTCTGGATCCATTGTGTACCCTTTTCTACTCTGCTCTGCATCCCAGGGACTGACCTCTACAGAATACTACATTGGGCTCCCTGGGCTTGGCCAGTAGTAGGCACTAACAAGCAGAAGCATGGTGTGAAGGAGGAAGAGGGCAGAATGGGATCAAGGTATTTTTCTTCCAGCTCTCTCCCTTCAGGCTTTGGTAGGCAGTGGCTGCATTCCTCTGTCAAAAGCTATAACTTTTGTTGAGTGATCCCTTTTTCATAAACACAACCACAACTACAGACCCTTCCTGTTTTGATAATGTCTCCATCCGTTTACCCCTTTAGGTCTAGGAGTGATAACACTCCCTGATGTTAGTAGCCCCACATGCTCTGCCATCCTTTTGGTTTTCCTTAACCTACTGTAGTTTTGTACAAAGAACCCCATCATTAAACTCCCCTCAATATGCCATTTAAGTGTGCTGTCTGTTCCCTGCTGAGATGTTAAAGGAAACAAGCCTAACTGAGGATGTCTTTCTCCAAGATCCATCTGCATTTATGAGAGTGTAACTAAAGTGAAAATTGAGTATTGGAATACTGGAATATTGGAAGAGAACCAATCTCAGGTGCTATCTTACATTCTTTGAAGCCCACAAGCTCAAAAGAAATGGAGTAGCTACATAGGATGCTGAACAAAGACTTCCAGGAATGCAAAGATGCTCAGTGTCTTAACTGAGATAGTCAAGATGCAACTGAGAGAGAAAAAAAAATGTACCCATGATTTTACTTCCCTGCCCTCTTTCATTCATCTCTAGAGATGTTCCCCATCTACGGAATCATTCTGAATGCTTTGGATAGAGAAATGGTAGGTTCCTAAAGCCTTTCCAATATCTAATCTTTTCATGTGTCCCATCTCAGAAAGCAACAGACTTCTTGATTTTTCTTGAATCTTCCAAGTACATTCCTATCTCAGGCTTTTGTACTTTCCTCAAAAAGGACCTCATCTCTTTCATTTGCTGCTTTATCTCTAAAAACAAGTACCAAGGAGTGCTCCACTAACTAATTTATTAATCCCAAATTAACCTATTGTTAAAATGTTTTGATGAATTGTGCCATTGCTGTTCTCCATCAGAGTGGGTCATCAGTGGAAAATTATTTAATACAATATTTCAGAAATGTATAGAGTGCATAAGCATTGTCCTGTTTCCTTTTGTGTGACCCCAACTCTTGGGTTCTGAAAACACCACCTCCTCCCTTTGTTGCTGCAGACCTAATGGTGGCAGCAGCTTCCTGATGTTGCTGATCTATGGGCTGTCTCAGCTGCTGCTGTGAGTCCTTTCAGTTCTCCCAACCTCTTTTTAACTTACTTTCATATTCAATTTCCTTTATTAAACAACCAGGTATAGAAGAAAATTTTACCATTGGACAAGGAATAAAAATCTTTTCTTAAAAAAAATAAGCATTTTTTTAGCTTCTTGATTTGGAGGCTTTATTTATGTCACAGTATAACATAATGGGCACTGAATTGGGAATCAAAAACTATAGACTCAAGACTTATTTCTACCACAAGTTGTTTAGTAGACAGATTGGAGCCTGTCTCTATATCCCTCTGGCCCCTTTTATTGCAGTCTGCCAAACCAAATTTTCAATGACAAAATCTGCATATCACTCTACATGAGCACACAACAGATCAGAAGATCCAGAGAAATAATTACCCTTGCATTAGTGCAATACATATATTAATTGTATAATATATGTATTTAATTTTATTTACATATATATACTTTTTACATATATATAAAATTCTGGAGGTCGGAAGTCCAAAATGGGTATTGCTGGGCTCAAACCAAAATGTCAACAGGGTCGCATTCCTTTCTGGAGGCTCCAGTGAATAATTCATTTTCTTGCATTTTCTACCTTATTAGGTGCTTCCCACATTCTTTGGTTCATGGCTCCCTTCTACCTTCAGAGATATTTAGTTGTTCTCATATCACACCACTCTGACTTCCACTCCATTGTACCTCCTTCTCTGATACTGATTCTCCTGGCCCTCTCTCTTACTTATAAGGACTCTGATAACATTGAGCCCACACAAAATCCAGGACAATCTTCCTTTTTGTTTTATAGTTCTTCTTTCAATCTATCTCTTTTCTCTCACATTTTACTATAAGCAACAAGAAGTAACCAGTTTGCACCTTCTTCCCTTTTCTTAGAAATGTCCTCAGCTAAATTTCCAAATTCATCATTTATAAATTTTGCTTTCCAAATAACTGCAAAACACAATTATAATTCACCTAAGTTTTCTGTCACCATATAACAAGGATCTCCTTCCCTCCTAATGTAAAAAAAAAAAAAAAAAAAAGGCTTCCCTGTTTCTATCTGAATCCTTTCCATCAAAACTTTTAACATTTTTATTTCCGCCAGAAGTTTATTCCTGAAAATTTAGGTATTTCCTGAGACAATACATGTTTTCTCTACTGTGCTCCTCACATCCTTCAAATCCTCACCAACAGAGACATTAACATCCATATTTCTACTATAAGTCTGTTCAAGGCTATCTAGGCTTTTTCTATCCTGCTAGCCAAAATTCTTCCAATCTTTGCCCACTGCCCAAGTTCAAAACCACTTTTACGTATTTTTTACAGCAGCATTCCACTTCTGGCACCAAAATCAGTATTAGTTTCTATTGGTTGTGTAACAAGTTGCCATAAATTTAGTGGCTTAAGTAAATACATCATTATCACATTAACTCTGGACGTCAGAGGTTTGCAATGGGTCTCACTGGGTTAAAGTCAAGGTGTCAGTAACACTGTATTCCTTTCTGGAGGCCCTAAAGAAGAATTTGTTTTCTTTCTTTCTCCACCTTCTAGAGGCTTCTCACATTCCTTGGCTCATAGCCACCTTCTATCTTCAAAGCCAGCAACAGACAGTTGAATTTTTCTCACATGTGACAATCTGATGTCATTGTCACATCTCCTTCTCTGACTCTCACACTCCTGCCTCCCTCTTTCACTTATAAAGACCCTCATGATTATATTGGGGCAACCCAGATGGTCTAAGACAGTCTCCGCATGTCAAGGTGCATAACTTAATCACCTCTGCAAAATCCCTTTTTCTATGTAAGGCAACATCTCCACATGTTCCAGGAATTAGAATGTGGATATTTTGGGGGAGCCATGATTCTGCCTCATCCTGGGATCAGCTCTTAATCCACAGCCAGAAAGAATTAGTGTACAAATAATCCAGTTCCCTTGCCCCTCAGATAGAATAATTTTGAGGTACATGTTTTGCACTGGCCTTCAAAGTTATCCAGCAGGGTTAAACTTCAGTTCAAGGTAGTGAGGAACTGTTTGGTAAGTATCATTTATTTAGTGGTTGCCTCCCTTTCTTTTTCTGCATCCTCAGCTGAAGCTTCCTAGGACCAACTCCTAAATAAACTTGAAATCAGATACTTGTCCCAGAGTCTGCTTCCTGGAGAACCCAAACTAGGACTCTATGTAATTTGGACTTCACTTTTTCTCAGTGTCTCAGTTTCCTTGGGAAAAGAGGTATAATATAATCTTCTCTGATTTTTCTCCCTAGAATGTGCATGATAAGAAAGAACAAAATTTCTGAAAGTGTTTCAAAAAAAACCTTGAGTAAGGGTGCATAGATGCTGAGTAGTCAAGTGCACAAGCACACTTCTGGTCCCAGCTACTCAGAAGACTGAGGCAAGAGGGTTGCTTGAGCCCAGGAGTTTGAGTATAGCCTGGGCAATACAGCAAGACCATGTCTCTTAAAAAAATCATAATAAAGGGTGCATAGATGTATAGTATCTTTCTTTAAATATAGTCAACATATTTTTTATGTAATAAATTGGGGTGAACTTAGTCAATGCCTCTAAAGCAGTGGTTCTTCCCTGGGGAAAATTTTGCCCACTTGGGACATTTGGACATGTAGGAAAACATTTTTTATTGTCCCAGCCTGAAGTGGGGATGCTTCTGCCATGTAGTGGGTGGAGGCCAGAGATGCTACACATCCTATAATACAGAGGACAGCAAACCCCCACAATAAAGAATTATCCAGTCTAGAATGTCAATAATGTCACTGTTAGGAAACCCTGCTTTTAAGTCCAAAAATTAAACTGATTCATGTCATTATTAGGTTTGTAAACAGAATTGTTTTTGTTCAGAGTTTACGGTTGCTTCCTTTATTATTTGAAATTAATTTCACCCCAACCATTGGCTAGAAAGGTCATTGTGGCAATACTCTGAAGTATTTCCCCACAAACATCTTATTTTTCGTTGTCACTGCATTTGTTACATTTTTGTAACAGAACTGTAGCAAACCACATTGCCGGTGAATCCCAAAGCTATTCTAACTACATCATAAAAGTCGCTATTTTGTAGTAAACAGAGGTCAATTAACCAACAAAACCAGGTTCTGCTTTGCCCAATAGAACAGAGTTGAACTTCCCTAAAGTAGTTCCTTTCCACTTTCCCCCAAACTATTTACTTCTAATATAACACCAAAGAAATAAAAGAGGCATCAGTTACTAGAAAACCTGAGCATCTCTACAAGTCTTTTATTGATTTTAATTGTTATTTCCATATTCCAAGTTACTCTTCCTTCTTCTTCCCTCTTTTTCTTTTCTATACTCATTTTACTTCATCTTCTCAATCATCGTTTCAGCCTCATCATCTTTTCATCTTATTCAACCTTCCTACATCTTTCTCTTTTCTTCCTTCCTGTCCCATCCCTTTTCAACTTTTTTCTCATCCTCAGAATGGAAAATCTTCTAGTTAACTGAGTGGCACTTGCAAGGTTTAACTGGCTTTCCCAGTTTATCTGTAAACACGTAAACTTGAGCCATCCGGTCTTTTTAATGTTTTCTGTAAAGTCTCTCACTGCATCAGTCGCCTATTTTGACTGTCTTCTCAAGAAGCCATCATAAGCTAATTTTTCCCTAGGGTACTTCATCTAATTTATTAATTGTGTTTTTCCTCTCTAGTGTGTTTTACTCAATAATAGACTGATTTTTTTAACTCAAGTACAAACACTCTCCTAATTATTTACTTGGACTTTTTAAACTTAAGAATACCATGTTCTCATATTGTAGAATTATAAAAATCTTAACAAGGAAAGGACCTTATGTTAAAGGTCATTTTTTTAAAATCAGAAGATGAAACAGCCTCTAGAAGATTTTCATAATGTCAAAGAATCAGAAACTATCTTTTTAAAGGTAAAAAATACAAGAAGACTTTGACTTTGGTTTTCTATGATACTCCTCTTATTCTTATAGATAAGTATACTTTATTTATGGTGTCTAACTTAGAACATTTTATTATTTATACATAATAATTATACATATTTATGGGTTATAGTGTGATATTATAATACATATATACAATGTGTAATGATAAATCAGGGTAATTAACATATCCATCAACTTAAACATTATGATTTGTTTGTATTGGGAACACTCAGAATGCTTTCTTCTAGCTATCTGAAAACATACAATAAATTATTGTTAACTGTATTTACTCAACAGTGCTGTGGAACACAAGAACTTATTCTCCCTATCTAGCTGTAATTTTGAATCCATTAACCAACCTCTCCCTATACTCCTGCCCCATCCTTCCCAGCCTCCAGTAACCACTACTCTACTCTCTGCTTCTATGAGATCAACTTCTTTAGCTTCCACATATGAGAGAGAACATGCTGTATTTATCTTTCTGTGCCTGGCTTATTTCACTTAACAGAATGTTCTCTAGGCTCATCCACGTTGCCAGGAAGAACAAGATTTCACTTCTTTTATGACTAAGTAATGTTTCTTTGTTTATGTACACCACATGTTCTTTATTCACTCACCTGCTGATGTAAACTTAAGTTGATTCCCTATCTTGGCTATTGAGAATGGTGCTGTAATAAACAGGGGGATGCAGATACAACTTTCACATACTGATTTCTTTTCCTTGAGTAGATACAGTAAATTCTCAGTGTTATGAATAGGTTCTTTAAGTTATTCATATGTATAATGAAACCAATTTTCTACCATGAAATGATGTTGAATGAAACAATTTGAGAACTTGCTGTACATCATTTCACTTAAATTTACAATTTCCAAGAACCTATTCGTGATATTAAGTAAGGACCTACCAAACTCAAGAGTGGATTGGTAGATCATATGGTAGTTTTATTTTTAGTTTTTTGAGGACGGACCATACTGTTTTCCATAATGACTGTACTAATTTACATTCCAACCAATAGTGTGTGAGTTCCCTTTTCTCCACATTCTTGCCACCAATTATTTTTTGTCTTCTTTATCATAGCCATAGAATCGTGTGTAAGGTAGGCAGGAAGTCCAAGCAAGCTCTTTATAGATCAACATTTAAGTAATTATGACTTTGCAAGAACAATTTGAGAATAGTTTAGGGTCAAAATACCTCAAAGTTGCAGTCATAATTCAGATCAACTTTGTGTTCTGATCTGTGCTACATAGAGAAGGATAATCCCAATTGTAGTAGTATCAACAGCAATTTATTAGGTGCCTGCTTAATGCCAGGTACAGTGATTTTCATATCATATCCCTAATTGTCACGACTTTTTTGCTACCTCATCCTTTCCATCTTCCAGTTTTTATCTTTCTTCTTATCTCTTCTTTCTTCTTTCTCCTTCATATTTACTTTACTTCTTTATTTTCTCTACCAACTTTTTAACCTTCATCTTCTTCTCCATGTAGCTATTATGATCCACAGTTTTCTGATGAGGAAACAAAGGTACTGGTACTCAAATAAGTGAAACAACTTGTCTGGAATCACACACATTGAAGGTGGAAGAGTCACTTCCAACCCAGGTCTCTCCAGTGTCTATAATCTTTTTATAAGAATGCTTTTAAAGGATCACGCATTTCACTTTATTAGCTGTACTTTATAAACTTTGATTTACTTACTTCCTTCAGGCATTCACGCAATATCCTTCTCCCCTAACGCATACATGCCCACAACCCTCCTGCCTTAATTCGTTTGCTTTGGATATTACTAATTCACTTAGGATATTTTAATTATGAGAGTTGAACTAAGTTGGGAGGTTTTTTGTTTGTTTGTTTGTTTTTGAGAATCGAAAACAAATGTATATAGTGTAGGAAAAACTGAGTCCAAGTTTAATCCCAAAGGTATACCTAGGACCTTCAATTAAAGAAGCCCTGGAAAAGGCAGTTAGGTTGAGATTTACTCTGATCAACCAGGAGCAGTAACGACTAACACATGCATTCTTGTGTGTTCCTGAAGGCAGCCTGCCCACATTCTACCCAGGTCTGTGAAGTTCTCCATTTAGACCCAAAAATGCAAAACTGAAAGAGTAGCTTCTGGAATCCCATGGCGATAACAGAGGCTTCATTACTCCTATATACTAGAAGAGAAAAAGATTTTGCATCTGAGAATGAAGGTTCCATTGCAGGGTTTTACTCTCAATTCAACCACTCCTGGGTGGACTCAGGAAAGCCCTGTACCCTACATCTTTCTCATTTAGAAAATCAGCTACTCCCTGCCTTCAAGGGATTTTGTGAAACTAAGGAAGATTGGGTTTCTACAAAGCTGGGCAGATACTCATGAGAGAATGAAGCCACCAGATGTCCTCTTATAGACCTGAAACACATGTTGAGCATATTCTGTCTTCTTGTAGGAATAAATATGAGGAACAGTTAAGGTCTGAATGAAACACTTTTTTAAGAAACTCAGAAGTCCGTAGCAAGGAAATCCATACAATGAGATTTTGACTGACTTCTTAACAGAAACAAAGCCAGAAGACAACGGAATAAATTATTAGACATGCTAAAAGAAAATTACAAGCCTAGGTTTATATATGCAGAGAAAATATCCTATAAAAGTGAAGGCAAAATAAATAGACTTCAAGGCAACCAAAACCAGAGAGAATCTGTCCCCAGCAGCCTTGCACTAATAGAAATACTACAGAGTTATTCAAGTAGAAGGAAAATCATCCCAGACAGAAACACAGAAAGATGGGAAGGAATGAGGAGCCATAGAAATTGTAAATGTGTGGGTAAATAAAATGAATATGAATTGTAAAAAAATAATAATAATATATTATGGTATCTGTATTAGCTTTTCTTGCATTGCTATTAAAAAAAAAAAAACCAGAGACTGGGGTAATCTATAAGACAAGAAGCTTAATTGGCTCACAGTTCTAACAGACTGTACAAGAAGCATGGCAGCATCTGCTTCGGAAGAGGCCTCAGAGAGCTTTTACTCACGGTGGGAGGCAAAGCAGCAAAAGACAATTAACTTGACAAAAGCAGGGACAAGGGGGATGGGGAGGTGCCACACACTTTTAAAGGACCAGATCTTGTGTGAATTCAGACAGCTCACTTATCACCAAGGGGATGGCCCAAGCCATCCATGAAGGATCTGCCCCCATGACAGAAACACCTCCCACCCCAGGCCCCACTTCCAACATTGGGGATTACATTTCAACATGAAATGCGGGTGGGAATACCACACTATATCAGTATAATTGTATTAAAATAAATGAAAATAAATTGTACCATTTTCCATTCCCACCATGTATGAATGTTCCAGTTGCTACATATTCTCATAAAAACTTGTCATTTTTTAAATTTTAACCATTCAAATGTATACATGTGTCTAATATAGCATGATTTTAATTTGCAATTTTTCACAGACTAAAATTATCGTTTGTACATGCTTATTTCCATCTATATGTTTTCTTGGAAGTTTCTGTTCAAATCATTTGCCCATTTTAAAGTGAGTTGTTTATTTTCTTACTTTTGAATGGTGACAGTGTTTTCTTTATTCTGGAAATAACATTTTTATCAGATATGTGTTTTGCAAGAGAAACAAAAACGTATGTCTGGCCAGGCACAGTGGTTCACGCCAGTAATCCCAGCACTTTGGGGAGGCAAGGTAGGCAGATCTCCTGAGGTCAGGAGTTTGAGCCAGCCTGGTCAATATGGTGAAACCCTGTCTCTACTAAAACTACAAAAATTAGCCAGGCATGGTAGTGAGCGCCTGTAATCCTAGCTACACAGGAGGCTGAGGCAGGAGAATCGCTTGAACCTGGGAGGCGGAGGTTGCAGTGAGCCGAGATTGCACCACTGCATTCCAGCCTGGGCAATGGAGCAAGACTCCATCTCAAAAAGAAAAAAAAAAGTATAAAAGGTCTCTACAGGAAGTTTATAGCAGCTTTACTAATAATCAACAAAAACTTTAAACAGTGTCTATCAACCAACGAGTGAATAAACAAGATGAGATGCATCCACACAATGGAATCCTGCTGTGTCCTAATAAGGAATGAACTACTGAGACATGCAACAACGTGCACGAATCCCAAAAATGCATTATGTATGTGGAAGAAGCCATACACAAAATATTTTACTGTGTAACTTCTGTAACTGTTCGATTCTGCCTAGGTGACAATCTGGAAAAAGCAAAGCTTAAAAATTATATCAGAGGTTGCCAGGCTGGGATGAGAAAAAATGTTGATCGTAAGAGGACATGGAAAACACGTGAGGTATTTAGGGGTGATGGCAATATTCTATATCTTCATGTGGGTGGCTAAATGACTATGTTTGTCAAACTTGTACAACTATGCACATAAAAACACCAAAGTTCACTGCATGTAAATTTTTTTTTTTTTTTAAGACAGAGTCTCAATCTGTCTCCCCGGGCTGGAGTGCAGTGGCACAATCTCGGCTCACTGTAACCTCCGCCTCCTGGGTTCCAGCAGTTCTCCTCCCTCAACCTCCCTAGTAGCTGGGATTACAGATGCCCACCACCACACCCAATTACTTTTTTATATTTTTAGTGCAGACAGGGTTTCTCCATGTTGGTCAGGCTAGTCTTCAACTCCTGGCCTCAAGTAATCCACCTGCCTCGGTCTCCCAAAGTGCTGGGATTACAGGCGTGAGCCACCGCACCTGGCTTCAAGTATACTTCAATAAACATCGTATTAAAAAAGAGAACAATAATATGTAACATGACAGTGGTAAATGATCGGGGAGGTGGTAAAATATTATTTCATATTATATGTAATTTATATCAGTACATAATTTATATTAGACACTAATAAGTCACAGATTTAGATATTACAAATATTCAGGGAACTACAAATATTACTGAGTGAAATTAAATAATACAAAAATAAAAAGTGATCTAGACCTGGTTCATGGATTGGAAAACTCAATACAGTAAGATATAAATTCTCTCCAAATGATGTATAGTCAGTGCAATTTCAATTATAGTTCTTAGCAGGTTTTTTGTGGAATTTGGCATGCTGATTCTAAAATGGAGAAGAAAATGCAAAAAACCAAAAATGCTAAAAGAAATCCTGAAAAGAATAAAGTTAGAGGACATAGAATAGATATAGACTAGATAATAGATATAGGTGATATAGATATAGATGTAGATTATAGGACTAAATGTGAAAAATAAAACAGTAAAAATTTCTTGAAGCTAACAGAAAAACATTTATTTTCTTGGGGTGAGCACATAAAGCTCAAACCACAAAGTAGAAGATTGATAAATCAGACTTCATTAAAATTAAAAACTTGTGTCACCAAAAGATAAACAGTAAGACAGGTAAAGGAAAGAAATTAAGTAGAAAAAGACATTTTCAATATATATGAGAAAGGACTACTCCATAATATATAAAGGACTCCAAATCAGCTAGTAAAAGATAATACAATTTCTAAAACTGAAAAGTAGACTTGAACATTTATAAAAGAAAATATCCAAATAACCAATATTTATACAAAGATTTGCTAAGCATCACTTGACATCAGAGAATTGCAAACTAAAGCCACAGTAAGATATTATTGCATACCCACCAGTGTAACTAAAGGTACTCAGTGTTGATGAGGATGTGGAGCAATAGGAAGCCTTACACACTGCAGGAGGAATTGTAACTTAGAACAGCCACTCTGAAAAATTCTTTTCTTTTTTACTAAAGGTAAATATATATACATACTCTATGACCCAGAAAGTCCACTCCTAGGTATATACTCAACAGAAATGAATACTGTATCTAACAAAATATGTGTGCAAGAATGTTGGCAGAAACTTTATTCATAATAGCCCCAAACAAGAAACAACCCAAATGTTCATCAGCAGTAGAATGAATAACTGTGGTGTATTAGAATACTATACAGCAATGACAAAGGATGTACTATTGATACGTACAACATCCTAGATGAAACTCACAAACAGGATAGGAAGCCAAACACAAAACAGTATTATTATATGGTTTCATTTATATGAGGTTCAGAATAAGGCAAAATGAATCTATGTGGATAAGTGGCAGAATATCAGTCACCTTTCCTTGAAGCAATGGCTGGGGTGGGGCAGGAGAGAGGCTAACAGGGACCTAGGCAATGCTTTTTATCTTGATCTTGGTATTGTTTTCATGGGAGTGGTCACTTGTAGAAATTTATGAAGGTGTACACTTAGGATTTGCACTCTTTCTGTGTGTATCTTATATTTCAATAATAACAAGTTTACCAGAAAATAAAATCCTATGTGTTCCTGGAGGATAAATGGCAGTGCTGTGGAGGATGACCACTGGCCAAACCAACTTCCTAAAAAGGCATAATTTGGGTTGTAGATATGGTACTTATCAAAGCAGCATTGTTTTGTAAGGTAAATCCTTTTCCCTGCATGTGTGTGACAGCCTCAGAAACAGTGTCTGTTCACATGTTGAAGACTTTAATTAGTATCATGTACGCAATATTATTCACAAAAGGATTACCAACTTTCCATTAGAGATGTTTCTTTTATCAGGGGACTCCCACCAGTAGAACAATGGTAGTTTACTGGTAGTTCCTGAGGACGACCCCACAAATTCTCAAACCTGTTGCTCTTTTCTTTCTACACAATCTCCCTGCCTAGTGTACTAGAATTCCCCCTCAAAGTCTGGCTTGTTGGTTTTTACATTTGTTGGCCATTCTTTTTGACATTTTTAGTGTCTGACCATTACTTAAGATTGCCTTTGTGTCTTGCTTCCTTCCAAAAATACCCCTTTATAGATCAGGAATGGACATCTCACCACAAACAAATAGGTTATGTCCCTCAAAGTAGCTCCCAGGGCTGAGCCTTGAATGCTCAAGTCAAACAATTCATTCATCAGGACCCAGGAAAGTACAAGAAGTGAAAGTTTAGTGGCAGCTCAACCAAGGGTGGTTCACACCTGTTTCCATGATTTGCAAACAACTCTTAAAGGGATGGTCACAATCTTTAAAGAATCCAAATGCCAAACTTTAAGAGCAGAGCTGAGCTTGCTAACAAACTACAATTCGAAAAATTTTTGGTCTAGGAAGGACACGTAGAGATAGATCATTCAAGTCAAAAGTTTACAATCTCGTTAGAGTCATGTAGCCTTTGGAAATCTAAGAAAAGCTGTGGATTCTCTTGCCTCAAAACTACATTTAAGATTTTGCATGGAACTTTAGGGTGTGTGTGTATGTGTGATCCAAAAATCTGTTCAACATCCAGACGTTCCACATGAAAAAGCCCCAACATAATCAAGGCAGGTAAAGAAGGTCTGGAGAAGTTAAGTAGTTTACCTTATAAGGGTGATGACCTCAGAACAGGACCTAGAACGTGCATACCCTGGCTCACAGTCCCACTACCCACACCATTACTCCAGAATAAATAAAAACCTTTATTTTTAAAGATATGGTTATTCTGGGGCAGGTTGTGCTGTCTTGAAATACAAATTGATTAGGAAGTTGCAGCAGGGAGAAACGGTCTTGAATATAATGAAAGGCAGTCATATTTTCTATTTGGGGCCTAAATTAGTTTCTTTTTTGTCTTTTTTGTACTAGCTTTAAAACTAGGTGAATGGATGATTGGAAATATGAAATTCCTAAGGGTGGGCACTATGTTAATCATTTCCCTCCACTGTATCCAGGTTAACATGAAAAAGAAAAGAGTCCCAAATTTTGAGGATACCATTATTTGCACTGAAATCTTTAATAGAAATAGACAGTAGAAACCACTTTTATTTATTTGATCATCTCAGGCCGTTAGACCACCATGCATTCCTTGCAACTTTAAGCATCATACCCTTTTTGTTACCAGCAAAATGTTGGATATGCTCACACCAAAATTGTTGGACATGTCTGTCATTCATACCCTACCATAAAGTAGCAACATCTTAGTTTATTTTCAAGGAAGTACCCTTATATGGGGGCTATGAGATATCCTGTCTCGGGCACCCCTTCCTCCCTCTGTTCACATACAAAGTGGTCATGTTAGTAAGAGTTCCTGGTAATGATATCATATTACCTGTGTTTAAAGTGCTTCTGTCTCTCCCTAACCATGTAACTCTGGGCACGTTAGTTATCCGCTTTGAACCATGGTATCTTCATGGATGAATCAGGAATAATAAACAGACCTACCACATTGCTGAAGAAAAAATGCGATGAAGTGTGTGATGCAATTAACCCAGTGCCTGGGACATAGTAAGGCTGGGTCCACATTAGTTAGTGCTGGTATTAGGAACATCTCAGGTTAGGGCACAGAACCAGAGAAAGAAGGGGAGAAGTAATCAATGCCTGAAGTTGAAGACATTTTAAAGCAGCTTGGCTTGACCTTCATTCAGAATAAACAATGGAGGCTCCTTAACCCAAATCCTCTAACTCTAGTTACTTGCAAACAGAATGCATGGGCAACTTTCTACCAGAAAGTCTTAATTAAATGCAGTTTCTAAAGGACCTCATTAGAAGAAATCTATTATGCAGCATTAGCAATAGTCATAAGGAAGGACTCCAGTGTCATCCAACCTCCGGGCTAATGACTTTCTTCTCTGCTGTAGGGGGTGATTCCTCCAGGGTTCTACCTGCAGACTCAGCAGAGAGCTGAAGCTCAGTTGTTTGTCCAGCCTCCAGCTTCTGAGAAAAAGGAACGAGAGCTCACAACTGAAGGACAGGAGAGTCTACGTTTTATAAGCAGAGAACATAGGGGCTTTCTCTGGAGAGACACTGGTTCTCTTTCATGGTCATTGTTTTTGGTTTTATGTCATTTATTTCTATTCATGCAGTGAATTTCAGTCTTTTTCAGTCTTGCTAGTCATGGCTTAGGCAGTGTTTTTTTATTTTTTGCTATAATAGAGGCTTGATAGGCACCGATTCTCTTCCTATTATTTTAAAAAATAAAACAAGCACTATAATTCTTCTATGGACCCTTTTGCTGCTTACTTTTGAGCTGCATGAAATCTACAGTGACTAAGCTTAAATGTCTAGGCCTGGGAGACTCCCTAGAGACATCTGGAGGCTGACTCCACTTCTGGTTTCTTGACTCTCCAGTGGTATTCCAGATGGGGAAGCAAACTATCTGCAGATTGGGCCACAAAATTCCACTCCAAAAATAAACAAAAGGCATCTTGCTTCCTACCTTGAAGTTGAGACTCAAATTGCTTCAAACAGCATGTTTACAGATGTGATTCCTTCCCTGATAAGAGCCTCAGAATGTTCTCTGTCCAAGCTGTTTGGGTTCAAGTACAGGGCAAGGCCCAGAAAAGGAAAGCTCACTACATCCTTGCAACCACAGCAAGAAGCTGTTTTTCCAGGAGCAGCCACCCTGCAATCCCTACCCAGCAGCTTCCCCAGTCCCCAGCATGGCTGGAAAAAAGCACACACCCAGATCAATGGACTGCAAAACAGTGTTCGCATTTTCAACCCATGTGAGCAATTGTCATCAGTTGTCATCAACCTTCCTTCCACTTCTTGGCTTACAAAAATATGTTAAGACACCCTCACCCTAAAACAAATTAGGTCGCAAGTTAAATTTAAAACTTTAAACCTTTGCCTAGATTCTGCAAACCCCACAAGCTATCCTACAGGCTCTTCCTCCTCTTGAAAGAGTAGTCATCTATCTGCAAAGAACTATACTTTGAACCTTAGGTAGAAAATTGCCAATATTTCACTGGCTTTCACCCCCAAATCTCTCGTACTGTTAACTTAATACCACAACATGTTACCAGTGTTTATTTAGAGGCAATGGAGGAGGGATGAAACAATCTTAAGTGATCATAATTTTCTACTTTATACTCCACCATATTTTCCAAATTTATTCATCCAGCTTAGATTAGTGTTGAAAACATCATTTAAAAAAATAAATGGTTGAAATCTCCATCTTCACTTCCTCAAGATGCTTTGATTCCTCAGGTCCTTACCCTCTGCTCATTGTGCCTGCCTTCCTTGCATCCCTCACTGAGGCCAGCAAAGTAGCCCTGTGACCAGATTCAGCCAATGTCCCAGATGAACCTGTTGTGACACTTGACACTTTCTCATTTGTACACTCTCTCTTCCATACAGCCTTTGTTTTCCTGGTTCTCCAGCCTTCTGTCCACCCCATTCAGTTCCCTTTTCTGGTTCAGTCATTGAATAGATATTTACTGAGCATTACTGTATAACCAGGTACTCCCCAGGGCTAGTAAAATTATCAGGAACATGACACAATTTTTGCCTTTGCCCACCTCTAAGATGTTGGCATTCCCCAAGTTTCCATCCACCTCTCTTCTTATTTTGTATCCTCTCCCTGGGCCATTGCTTCACTTGCTTGATTTCATCCTCTTCCTCAACCTTTATGCGGATAACTCACAGAATCCCCACTTCTCCACATCATTCTGCTTCAGTTAAATATTCCAAAGACACCTCAAATTCAATGTGTTCTGAACAAAATTCAACTGCCACCTCCTACTCTTCCCCTACTTTGTTCTTCCTCCATTTGCTAGGTAAGGCCTGCCCACCCTGTTAGTCCAGCCATGCATTCTAGAGTTATCCTTTAATCCTCCAACTTTGGTAGGTCCTTCCAAAAGCAGAACCTGAGACCAGAAAATGAGTACAAAGAGCTTACTTGGAAAGCAAACCTAGGAAGCAGGCATGGGAAAGCAGGGAAAGAGAAAGAACCAATAAAGGGAACGTGATTTAGTGGGTTCGTATTGTGGGTGACTGAAGTGCATCTCCACATAGGACTTTATAAGGAACTATTTGGAATAAGCTTCCAGATGTTCCCACTAAAGGGTGAGAGGCTGCAGCCTTTTTACAGATTCTTATTTCCCAGTGGCTAAGCTTTGCTGTAAGTAGGACAGGAGTTGGGTGTTCTCTGCACTTGCAGTGTGCACAGAAATCATCTACCTACCACAGCTGCAGTCAAAATCAGAAACGAGGCAAAGAAGTAGCGTAAGAAATGTCACATCTGCCACTTCCCTTTGTCCCACATTTGGTTTCCAACTCCTAATAATTCAACCTCTTAAATGTTGTTTGTGTCTTTCTCTCCATCCCTTCTTAGTTCAGACTCTTGCATATTATCTGAACAACTGGAATGACCACCTGACTGCTGCCAAATGAATCTGTGTAAAACCAAGTCTGACCATGTAGATTCCTGTTTAGCAATGTCACTAGCTACCTAATGCATGGACAGCCTACACAGATGGAATCCAAATTTCTTTTGATGACATAGTTGCTCCTTCACATTCTGTCACCATAATTCTCATTCCTGCTTACTTCCTTCAATTTCACACGTACACACCGTATACCTCAGCTATATTAGCCTGTCGCTCTTTTTTAAATGTGTCAGGACATTCCACAGTTATTTTTCTTTGCACATGTTATTTGTACTGTGCAGTACAGAGACCTTTTATCCTTCTCCCCGGTGTCTTGTGAAGTCCTTTATGATCCAATTCAGCGTCACCTCCTGGAAGAGTCATCTCCAACTTTCTCAGGTGGCTTCCAGCCCTGTTTTCTCAAATACATTCTAAGTTTCCCAGTGATTTTTTTGTTTGTTTGCTTGCTTTTAGGGATAGGTTTCACTCTCTTACCCAGACTGGAGTGCAGTGGTGTGATCATAGCTCACTGTAACCTCAGACTCCCGGGATCAAGCAATCCTCCCACCTCAGCCTCCCAAATAGCTCATGCCACCATGCTTAGCTAATCTTTTTTGTTTTTAGAGATGGGGTCTTACTATGTTGCCCAAGCTGGTCTTCAACTTCTGGCCTCAAGCAATCCTCCCTCCTTGGCCTCCCAAAGCACTGGGATTATAAGCATGAGCCACCATGCCCAGCCTCCAGTAATCATTCTTAGTGTTTAATTATTAGGGTATGTCTTCCTCCTTGGCTGGACTGTACATTCCTTGGGGCAAGTTCCAGTTTAATTGCCTTTGCATCCCCAGAATCTAGTTCAGTATCCATGGCAGATATTCAATAATCATTAGCTGAATGAATAAATAAAGCACATATACCTCTTAGATGTGGCCAATCTGAGAAAAAAAATGGTGATTATGTATCCTGGTCATCACTTTGTAATCCTCTGAGGGGTGCTAATTATGTCTCATAATTTGAGCATTCTACTTCTTCATAATGTGCAGAAGATGTTGTGTTTTATGAAATGCTATAGGTTCAAATTAACTTTTAAGTAAGATTTGAGAGAAGATTTTAATATTTAATGAAGTATGGCTCAATTTTTAAACATGCTTAGTAAAACCCGTAATTATTCTCATATATTAGATAAATAAGCATTTCCCTATTTTTCCTTATACATTTGTTTCTAAAGGTTACAAAGTTTAACTAAGTAAATGAGGAACATAAAGATAATTACATAACTAGAAAGAAAATGCAGTTCTCAATAGGGAAAAGCAAATGAAGGTTGCTTCTCAGCCTTATCTTTTTCACTATACCAAAATATTCATATAATCTACATAGGTTTCCAAAAAATTCCCGTGATATAATGATCTCAGTGTCACACCAAAGTGGGAGGAGTTTCCCCCATTTCTTTACTGGATTTTTAAGTACAACTTTCCAGTTGGAAAGAATAAGGGCATTTTGAATGAAATGTTGTAAGAAATACTAAAGCCCAAAGCCCAATTTTGTTCTGACTATACTGTTTTAATTTGACTCTGGAGAAAGTTTTGCTGGTTGGAGACATATAACCCCAAATGTGTTGGTCAACTTTATTAAGATTTTTGAATCATCTAAATATAAGGCCCTTGTCCCAGGACCTCAGAAACATTTCTCCAAAACATGCATATCTCAATCGGTCGCCTGTTGAGTCATGAATTCGTGAATTCTAGTAAACTGCCAAAGTGGAGTGAACCACCCTTGCCGAATCCATGTCTGAATCCCAGAAAGGAGACTCAATATAGAAGTCAAGAAAAAATGAAAGGGATGGTTACATTCCTGCTAAACAATTCTTGATGTAGAGTATTATGACAACTACTAAAATAAAAGTTTAGCAAAAAGAGCAGAAATACAGAAAACTCAACTGTCCTTAATTCTCCATCATCTTAAGTAATGACATGGTCAGTCTCCAACCCAGAACTTGAGATCGTCTTCAAGGTGAAAGCACTAAGCTGCCCCGGAGTTGGTACAAATGGATTTCCTCCATGTGCCAGCCAACAGAAAAGCACCACTCACAAGGAAAACTCTGGTGTCTCACAGAGGAGTCCCATGGAAAAGATTTATTCCAAAAGTTCCTCTTACGATCACTGGATACAAAAGAGTCACAGATCCTTTACTGCTGTTTCCAAAGATTGGGGCAGTTTTGACTAAATTTTGACTAAGAGAAGTTTAGACTAGGTCTAAACTTGGACCTTGAAGACCAGGAAAGAATGATCATCTTTAGCATGTAGGAAACAGGTAAGACGGTCTTTCCAAATCCCCACCAAAGTAATAGTAAAGGATGTTTTAAATAGATAAACCCAAATAAGGGGAGACATAGTAAATGAAATATTTTAACAAATTTTTGAAAGACAGAAGATGAGAACTGACATTACAGAGCTGAGAAAAATCACAACTAAAATGCCTACAAAAAGGAATACCAGAGAGAAGGGAGCAATTCACCCCTACTGAACTGTAAGAGGCATAGCACATAGCGATATGGAAGGTGGGGTTCAGATGCAGGTCCAAATGCAGGAGGCATAGGTTTGAATTTGTCTATAGAAAGATGGAAATTTGCCCCATACCTGATCCCCCTCATTCATTCAAAGCAGCTAAAGGATCTACCTCCTTCTAATCCCCTAGAGGAGCAAGATACAATGTTCTGGATGAAGAGAAACCTGAGAGGAGAACAGGAGAGAGGAGCTGGGTTTATAGATAAGGACATGAAAGCAAATGAGCCATGTGCCCACAGTCCCTTCCCACCCTGCTCACAGAATGCCAGTCACTAAGTGTTACACCACCAACCCTACCTGCAACCTCAGGACAGAACACTGGGATTCTCATCTGGAGAGACTGAACAGTCCCCAGGAATAATAGCTGCATAGAGATACTTGAGGATCCCCTGGTGGAAAAGCTAGTTCACCTGGTTACCTGAAAGTGAATCTCACTAGTCAACAAGCCTGCCCCTACTCCTCATCTGCAAAATAGCAATCCTCTTGTTAGAGCACCATCTACATATGAGTAGATATGCAAAGGTGATCAGAGAACTGAGAAAATCTAACAGAAACAGAGAGTCTAAAAAATAAACTGGAGAAAAAAAATACCAAAGAAGCCATACTTATATCTTCAGAGAGATGAGACATTATGGTATCTATTAAAATGTAGATACAATATAATAAAGAAATGATCAAACAAGAAAGATACCTTGATTTTTTAAAGATAATTGAAGAAAATAAAGTGATTATAACACAGAAATTCCCCAGAAAGCATTTTTTAAGTCAAAAATATGAGAAGAGAGAGAATATGTAAGAGAATAAGATCAGTCTAGAACTTGCTACCCAAAGAGTGCTCCACAAACCAACAAACTTGGTAACCCCGATTGCTGAAGTGGAACAAGTGGAGTAGGAACTGTTAGAAATACAGATTCTAAGGTGCCACCCAGCTCTATTAAATCAGAATCTGAATCTTAGCAAGATTTCATAATAGCGTCCCCCACATACCTTCTTAAGAAAGACAGTGGAAGGTGTACTTCGTTAAAATGAGATAACAAATCAAGGAAGAGAAAAACATAATGTTAGGCAATAATTGGTGAGGCATTATATTGGACACCTATATAATTAAGCAAATGATAAAAGATAAAGAGAGATAATTATTAATTCTACAGAGAAAAGTTTGATGTGAAAGGCAGTATAAACACCGTACACTTATCACCTCAGCAGTAAATAATATTAACATAATAAAAATAGTGATTTTACAAATTCACCAACATTTGTAAAACCATAACAGGAAGATCTTGCCCAGAGATACGAAATGATGGTGTGGAGAAGAAAAAAGCATCAGCCTCTATAATAGGTAGTTAACAGAAACAGCCTAAAATTAAAAGATCCAGAAATAGTACTGAAATCATATTATCTTACAATATAGCATTAAACAGCAGCTAAAATAGTATTAAACAGCAGGAAAAAACCTTTCTCTGGACTAGGACTACAAGCAAAGGTAAATTTGCTAGTTCTTCAAAATCAGGCTTTCAGAATTCAAATATTATTTCATGATTTACTATATACATTACTTAGATCAAAATATATTATTTCAATCTATTTAGGACAAGATTGTTCAGGTAAAACTACTTTTGCTACAAGAAAAAAATAATAATAGGTCTAAAGTCAGCAAGCTTCCTGCTTAATCACCAAAAAATTATCTGGCAACTGGAACCTGCTTTTGTCTTTCAGTAAACAGCTCAATAAGCTACCACCTTGGGTGATGCAGGAAGACAGAAATGTGCTCTATTTTGTATAATTGCCATGGACATAGGTTAAGGAAGAAGAGAAATACTGAGTTGACTCATTCAACAAATATTTATTTTGAACTCTGAGGGTGAACCACAAAATATAATGCAAGATCCCTGCTTTCAAGGAACTCATACTCAATTTCAAATTCAGTATACGCAGATAATCATTAAAAAAAGTAGCACAGAGGGCGGAGCAAGATGGCCGAATAGGAACAGCTCCAGGCTCCAACTCCCCGCGCGAGCGACACAGAAGACCGGTGATTTCTGCATTTTCAACTGAGGTACTGGGGTCATCTCACAGGGGAGTGCCAGACAATCGGTGCTGGTCAGCTGCTGCAGCCCAAACAATGAGAGCTGAAGCAGGGCGAGGCATTGCCTCACCTGGGAAGCGCACGGGGAAGGGAATCCCTTTTCCTAGCCAGACGAACTGAGACACACAACACCTGGAAAATCAGGTAATTCCCACCCCAATACTGTGCTTTAAGCAAACAGGCACACCAGGAGA